>NW_027490224.1:657381-863539 GCF_050948175.1 Xylocopa sonorina | reverse complement strand
CATTCAAACGAACGCTGAAAGTGAAAGCGACGAAAGTGCCTGCAATCCGAAGGAAGCCCGCAGTCACGGTCCAATCTCCAAACGTTATCGCCAGGATCAACCAGGCGAAAAACCTCAGATTCCGCAGCATCCAGCCGACAGGACCAAGAGAAGGATCCAGCATCCCGAAATCTACCCAACAGACAAGAGATCTCGGCATGGCCGAGATTCTTTTTCCAAGGGGGGTGGTGTAACGTCAGGCGTACCGCCTGCCACCCTCCGGCGTCCACCTCATCATCCCCAGCATCCGTATCCGGAGCCCCTGCACACGGGCCACCCGCCGACTCGCCGTCCCTACAGAAGGAGACAAAGGTACGAGAGGGAAGAGGGATGCAGCATGCCGCGCCCACGCGCGATCTCAACACACGAGGGGGAGGACTTCACCCCGTATTACGAGGGCGAGGAGCTCTCCGACACGTACTGGGTCGAATCCCCAGCAATCACGAAGCCCTATACGTACTTCTCGTACATGTGGGATTAGAATAAGCACACTACTCACCTATGTACATACACACCAACACACACCTAGATTTAAGTGAATATATGTATATATTTTATTCATGCACGGTTATGTTCCGTTGCACTCGCGCGCACACTCGACGCTCGCGGCTCACGCTTAACGCGGGCCGCGCCCACTCCGAACGGCCGCCCCACCACGAGGGCCGAGCGGCCGCCCTACTCCGACCGTCCGCCCCACCGCGAGGGCCCAGCGACTCGCGCGCCGCGCGACCCGAGGAGGTCGCGGACGCGAGATCCGAGAGTCAGTTCATATCTCATCTCCGAACCGAGGAGTTCTAATCCAGCATCCGAACGATGCACTTCCGAGCAATAGGCTCATTCGCAACGAGCAATTAGCTCTAATGCATTCGTCTCTATCCATACTCCCATAGCGGAGTCCATTCGATACTTTAACTATTTCTATATCTCATTGTAACCGCTAGTCAGTAACTTAGAATTTAGTCAAGTGTATCTAGTATAGTGAAATCATAGAATATAGTTTATTTTTACCAGATTCAAAGTATCTTTATTCAAGTTCAAATACAATTCCTTAATTCTACTCCACGGGTACGCTCGCGATTATTCTATTTCTATATCTCATCTGCGATAGTCTTGAGGCTCGACGACTAGAGCGAACCAGCGCTTAGTTGCTCCATCCTCACTTCTACCGTGTACAGAATATCTTGCGCCCAGGTTGATCCCGGTAAGCTAGAGCGAACCAACGCTTAGCCGCGCCGTACTCGACCGAAGTTCAAATATTCTCGACGAGCCTTGCACCTCCGACAAAGCGTACACGACGCGCGGGGAGGAGAGAGTTTATTCGTCGTCTCGCTCGGGAATACGTGGGTGATGCACCAGAATATTCAATTTCCTACGTTCGAGCCCTGGTTCCTGTGAAGGAGGTTTCCTTCGCCGCACGACCCGTACCTCCGTTCCAGCCGTACGCCGCCGCCATCCCGGTTGCGGATTCAAGGCGCTCCAGGTACCTGGAAAGAGAAATCAGACAGTAGAATCAAGCCATCACAAGGTAAGTTTCGTGTTAATTACCGTTTTATCGAGTCCGAAACGCCAACGAACCCGGTCCGGACGCAATTCGCGTTATTTTCGGGAACGGTTACGACTTTGTGCCACCGTTGCGAGCGCAACCGCACCTCGGGACGTGACACATAACACTTCGCAAATCATATTATATCTTACCATGAAACATAGAAATGAGTTGCCATATCGCGTTTTAAGAATCATAAGAACTCTATTGCTACGATACGTAGACATCTGCAAACGCTATTTCCTTGCAAGGAAGTGTCGCATTTACATTCATTTGAAGTGTAGACGAGGCATACATAACACTTCCCCAATCATATTATATCTTACCATGAAACATAGAAATGAGATGCGATATCGCGTTTTAAGAAGCACTAGAGCTCTATTGCTACGATACGTTGACATCTGCAAACGCTATTTCCTTGCAAGGAAGAGTCGCATTTACATTCATTTGAAGTATAGACGAGGAATACATAACACTTCGCATATCATATTATATCTTACCATGAAACATAGAAATGAGATGCGATATCGCGTTTTAAGAAGCATCAGAAATTCAATGCTACGATACGTAGACATCTGCAAACGCTATTTCCTTGCAAAGAAGTGTCGCATTTACATTCATTTGAAGTGTAGACAAGGAATACATAGCACTTCGCAAATTATAATATATCTTACCATGAAACATAGAAATGAGATGCGATATCGCGTTTTAAGAAGCATTAGAATTCCATTACTACGATACGTAGACATCTGCAAACGCTATTTCCTTGCAAGGAAGTGTCGCATTTACATTCATTTGAAGTGTAGAAGAGGAATACATAACACATCGCAAATCATATTATATCTTACCATGAAGCATGGAAATGAGATGCGATATCGTGTTTTAAGAAGCATTAAAACTCTATTGCTACGATACCTATACATCTGCAGACGCTATTTCCTAGCAAGGTAGTGTCGCATTTACATTCATTTGAAGTGTATTCGTGGAATACGTGACACTTCGCAAATCATATTACATCTTACCATGAAACATAGAAATGAGATGCGATATCGTGTTTTAAGAAGCATTAGAAATCTATTGCTACGACACATAGGCATCTGCAAACGCCATTTCCTAGCGAGGAAGAGTCGCATTCACATTCATTTGAAGTGTAGACGAGGAATACATAACACTTCGCATATCATATTATATCCTACCATGAAACACAGAAATGAGATGCGATATCGCGTTCTAAGAATCACAAGAACTCCATTGCTATGATACGTAGACATCTGAAAACGCTATTTCCTTGCAAGGAAGTGTCGCATTTACATTCATTTGAATCGTAGACGAGAAATGCATAACACTTCGCAATGAATATTATATCTTATCATGAAACATAGATATGAGATGCAATATCTCGTTTTAAGGACCATTTGAACTCTATTGCTTCAATACGTAGACATCTGCAAACGCTATTTCCTAGCAAGGAAGTGTCGCATTTACATTCATTTGTAGTGCAGGCGAGGAATACATAACACTTCGCAATGAATATTACATCTTATCATGAAACATAGAAATGAGTTGCGATATCTTGTTTTAAGAGGCATCTGAACACTATTGCTTCGATACGTAGACATCTGCAAACGCTATTTCCTAGCAAGGAAGTGTCGCAT
The DNA here is from genome assembly GCF_050948175.1 of Xylocopa sonorina. Lineage (NCBI taxonomy): Eukaryota > Metazoa > Arthropoda > Insecta > Hymenoptera > Apidae > Xylocopa > Xylocopa sonorina. The sequence goes on along the minus strand of NW_027490224.1, from coordinate 860,302 downwards.
TTTCATCCATTTGAATCGTAGACGAGGAATGCATAACACTTCGCAATGAATATTATATCTTATCATGAAACATAGAAATGAGGTGCGATATGTCGTTTTAAGAAGTATTAGAACTCTATCCCTACGATACGTAGACATCTGCTAACGCTATTTCCTTGCAGGGAAGTGTCGCATTTACATTCATTTGAAGTGTAGAAGAGGAATACATAACACTTCGCAAATCATATTATATCTTACCATGAAACATAGAAATGAGATGCAATATCGCGTTTTAAGAAGCATTAGAAATCTATTGCTACGATACGTAGACATCTGCAAACGCTATTTCCTAGCGAGGAAGTGTTGCATTTACATTCATTTGAAGTGTAGACGAGGAATACATGATACTTCGCAAATCATATTCTATCTTACCATGAAACATAGAAATGAGATGCGATATCGCGTTTTAAGAAGCATTAGAACTCTATCCCTACGATACGTAGACATCTGCAAACGCTATTTCCTTGCAATGAAGTGTCGCATTTACATTCATTTGAAGTGTAGACGAGGAATACATAACACTTCGCATATCATATTATACCTTACCATGAAACATAGAAATGAGATTGCGATATCGCGTTCTAAGAATCACAAGAACTCTATTGCTGTGATACGTAGACATCTGCAAACGCTATTTCCTTGCAAGGAAATGTCGCATTCACATTCATTTGAAGTGTAGACGAGGAATACATGACACTTCGCAAATCTTATTATATTTTAGCATGAAACATAGAAATGAGATGCGATATCGCGTTTTAAGAATCATAAGAACTCTATTGCTACGATACGTAGACATCTGGAAACGCTGTTTCCTTGCAAGGAAGTGTCGCATTTACATACATTTGAAGTGTAGACGAGGAATACATAACAATTCGCAAATCATATTATATCCTACAATGAAACATAGGAATGAGATGCGATATCGCGTTTTAAGAAGCATTTGAACACTATTTCTACGATACGTAGACATCTGCAAACGCTATTTCCTTGCAAGGAAGAGTCGCATTTACATTCATTTGAATCGTAGACGTGGAATGCATAACACTTCGCAATGAATATTATATCTTACCATGAAACATAGAAATGAGATGCGACATCGCGTTCTAAGAATCACAAGAACTCTATTGCTGTGATACGTAGACATCTGCAAACGCTATTTCCTTGCAAGGAAATGTCGCATTCACATTCATTTGAAGTGTAGACGAGGAATACATGACACTTCGCAAATCATATTATATCTTACCATGAAACATAGAAATGAGATGCGATATCGCGTTTTAAGAAGCATTAGATCTCTATTGCTACGATAGGTAGACATCTGCAAACGCTATTTCCTTGCAAGGAAGAGTCGCATTTACATTCATTTGAATCGTAGACGAGGAATGCATAACACTTCGCAATGAATATTATATCTTACCATGAAACATAGAAATGAGATGCGATATCGCGTTTTAAGAAGCATTAGAACTCTATTGCTACGATATCTAGACATCTGCAGACGCTATTTCCTAGCGAGGAAATGTCGCATTCACATTCATTTGAAGTGTAGACGAGGAATACATAACTCTTCGCAATGAATATTACATATTATCATGAAACATAGAAATGAGTTGCGATATCTTGTTTTAAGAAGCATTTGAACAATATTGCTTCGATACGTAGACATCTGCAAACGCTATTTCCTAGCAAGGAAGTGTCGCATTTTCATCCATTTGAAACGTAGACGAGGAATGCATAACACTTCGCAATGAATATTATATCTTATCATGAAGCATAGAAATGAGGTGCGATGTGTCGTTTTAAGAAGCATTAGAACTCTATCCCTACGATACGTAGACATCTGCAAACGCTATTTCCTTGCAAGGAACTGTTGCATTTACATTCATTTGAAGTGTAGAAAAGGAATACATAACACTTCGCAAATCATATTATATCTTACCATGAAACATAGAAATCAGATGCCATATCGCGTTTTAAGAAGCATTGGAAATCTATTGCTACGACACGTAGACATCTGCAAACGCTATTTCCTAGCGAGGAAGTGTCGCAATCACATTCATTTGAAGTGTAGACGAGGAATATATGACACTTCGCAAATCATATTATATCTTACCATGAAACATAGAAATGAGATGCGATATCGCGTTTTAAGAAGCATTAGAAATCTAATGCTACGATACGTAGACATCTGCAAACGCTATTTCCTAGCGAGGAAGTGTTGCATTTACATTGATTTGAAGTGTAGACGAGGAATACATGATACTTCGCAAATCATATTATATCTTACCATGAAACATAGAAATGAGATGCGATATCGCGTTTTAAGAAGCATTAGAGCTCTATCCCTACGATACGTAGACATCTGCAAACGCTATTTCCTTGCAAGGAAGTGTCGCATTTACATACATTTGAAGTGTAGACGAGGAACAGATGACACTTCGCAAATCATATTATATCTTACCATGAAACATAGAAATGAGATGCGATATCGCGTTTTAAGAAGCATCAGAAATCCATTGCTACGATACGTAGACATCTGCAAACGCTATTTCCTTGCAAGGAAATGTCGCATTCACATTCATTTGAAGTGTAGACGAGGAATACATGACACTTCGCAAATCATATTATATCTTACCATGAAACATAGAAATGAGATGCAATATCGCGATCTAAGAATCATAGGAACTCTATTGCTACGATACGTAGACATCTGCAAACGCTATTTCCTTGCAAGGAAGTGTCGTATTTACATTCAATTGAATCGTAGACGAGGAATGCATAACACTTCGCAATGAATATTATATCTTATCATGAAACATAGATATGAGATGCTACACCGCGTTTTAAGAAGCATTAGAACTCTTGCAACGATAGGTAGACATCTGCAAACACTATTTCCTTACATGGAAGTGTCGCATTTACATTAATTTGAAGTGTAGACGAGGAATACATAACACTTCCCCAATCATATTATATCTTACCATGAAACATAGAAATGAGATGCGATATCGCGTTTTAAGAAGCATTAGAACTCTATTGCTACGATACCTAGACATCTGCAGACGCTACTTCCAAGCGAGGAAGAGTCGCATTCACATTCATTTGAAGTGTAGACGAGGGATACATAACACTTCGCAAATCATATTATATCTTACCATGAAACATAGAAATGAGATGCGATATCGCTTTTCAAGAAGCATTAGAACACTATTGCTACGATAGGTAGACATTTGGAAACGCTATTTCCTTGCAAGAAGTGTCGCATTTACATTCATTTGAAGTGTAGACGAGGAATACATGACACTTCGCAAATCATATTATATCTTACCATGAAACATAGAAATGAGATGCGATATCGCGTTTTAAGAAGCATTAGAACTCTATTGCTACGAAACCTAGACATCTGCAGACGCTATTTCCTAGCAAGGAAGAGTCGCATTTACATTCATTTGAAGTGTAGACGAGGAATACATGACATTTCGCAAATCATATTGTATCTTACCGTGAAACACAGAAATGAGATGCGATATCGCGTTTTAAGAATCATAAGAACTCTATTGCTACGATACGTAGACATTTGCAAACGCTAATTCCTTGCAGGGAAGTGTCGCATTTACTTTGATTCGAATCGTAGGCGATGAATGCATAACACTTCGCAATGTATATTACATCTTACCATGAAACATAGAAATGAGATGCGATATCGCGCTTTAAGAAGCATTAGAAATCTATTGCTACGATACGTAGACATCTGCAAACGCTATTTCCTAGCGAGGAAGTGTCGCATTCACATTCATTTGAAGTGTAGACGAGGAATACATAACACTTCGCAAATCATATTATATCTTATCATGAAACATAGAAATGAGATGCAATATCGCGTTTTAAGAATCATAAGAACTCTATTGTTACGATACCTAGACATCTGCAGGCGCTATTTCCTAGCAACGAAGTGTCGCATTTACATTCATTTGAAGTGTAGACGAGGAATACATAACACTTCGCAAATCATATTATATCTTACCATGAAACATAGAAATGAGATGCGATATCGCGTTTTAAGAAGCATTAGAACTCTATTGCTACGATACCTAGACATCTGCAGACGCTATTTCCAAGCGAGGAAGAGTCGCATTCACATTCATTTGAAGTGTAGACGAGGAATACATAACACTTCGCAAATCATATTATATCTTACCATGAAACATAGAAATGAGATGCGATATCGCTTTTTAAGAAGCATTAGAACACTATTGCTACGATAGGTAGACATTTGGAAACGCTATTTCCTTGCAAGATGTGTCGCATTTACATTCATTTGAAGTGTAGACGAGGAATACATGACACTTCGCAAATCATATTATATCTTACCATGAAACATAGAAATGAGATGCGATATCGCGTTTTAAGAAGCATTAGAACTCTATTGCTACGATAGGTAGACATCTGCAGACGCTATTTCCTAGCAAGGAAGTGTCGCATTTACATTCATTTGAAGTGTAGACGAGGAATACATAACACTTCGCAAATCATATTACACCTTACCATGAAACATAGAAATGAGATGCGATTTCGCGTTTTAAGAATCATAAGAACTCTATTGCTACGATACGTAGACATCTGCAAACGCTATTTCCTTGCAGGGAAGTGTCGCATTTACTTTGATTTGAATCGTAGGCGAGGAATGCATAACACTTCGCAATGTATATTACATCTTACCATGAAACATAGAAATGAGATGCGATATCGCGCTTTAAGAAGCATTAGAAATCTATTGCTACGATACGTAGACATCTGCAAACGCTATTTCCTAGCGAGGAAGTGTCGCATTCACATTCATTTGAAGTGTAGACGAGGAATACATAACACTTCGCAAATCATATTATATCTTACCATGAAACATAGAAATGAGATGCAATATCGCGTTTTAAGAATCATAAGAACTCTATTGTTACGATACCTAGACATCTGCAGGCGCTATTTCCTAGCAACGAAGTGTCGCATTTACATTCATTTGAAGTGTAGACGAGGAATACATAACACTTCGCAAATCATATTATATCTTACCATGAAACATAGAAATGAGATGCGATATCGCGTTTTAAGAAGCATTAGAACTCTATTGCTACGATACCTAGACATCTGCAGACCCTATTTCCAAGCGAGGAAGAGTCGCATTCACATTCATTTGAAGTGTAGACGAGGAATACATAACACTTCGCAAATCATATTATATCTTACCATGAAACATAGAAATGAGATGCGATATCGCTTTTTAAGAAGCATTAGAACACTATTGCTACGATAGGTAGACATTTGGAAACGCTTTTCCTTGCAAGAAGTGTCGCATTTACATTCATTTGAAGTGTAGACGAGGAATACATGACACTTCGCAAATCATATTATATCTTACCATGAAACATAGAAATGAGATGCGATATCGCGTTTTAAGAAGCATTAGAACTCTATTGCTACGATACCTAGACATCTGCAGACGCTATTTCCTAGCAAGGAAGAGTCGCATTTACATTCATTTGAAGTGTAGACGAGGAATACATGACACTTCGCAAATCATATTATATCTTACCATGAAACATAGAAATGAGATGCGATATCGCGTTTTAAGAAGCATTAGAACTCTATTGCTACGATAGGTAGACATCTGCAGACGCTATTTCCTAGCAAGGAAGTGTCGCATTTACATTCATTTGAAGTGTAGACGAGGAATACATAACACTTCGCAAATCATATTACACCTTACCATGAAACATAGAAATGAGATGCGATTTCGCGTTTTAAGAATCATAAGAACTCTATTGCTACGATACGTAGACATCTGCAAACGCTATTTCCTTGCAGGGAAGTGTCGCATTTACTTTGATTTGAATCGTAGGCGAGGAATGCATAACACTTCGCAATGTATATTACATCTTACCATGAAACATAGAAATGAGATGCGATATCGCGCTTTAAGAAGCATTAGAAATCTATTGCTACGATACGTAGACATCTGCAAACGCTATTTCCTAGCGAGGAAGTGTCGCATTCACATTCATTTGAAGTGTAGACGAGGAATACATAACACTTCGCAAATCATATTATATCTTACCATGAAACATAGAAATGAGATGCAATATCGCGTTTTAAGAATCATAAGAACTCTATTGTTACGATACGTAGACATCTGCTAACGCTATTTCCTTGCAAGGAAGTGTCGCATTTACATTCATTTGAATCGTGGACGAGGAATGCATAACACTTTGCAAATCATATTACATCTTACCATGAAACATATAAATGAGATGCGATATCGAGTTTTAAGAAGCATTAGAACTCTATTGCTACGATACCTAGACATCTGCAGGCGCTATTTCCTAGCAACGAAGTGTCGCATTTACATTCATTTGAAGTGTAGACGAGGAATACATAACACTTCGCAAATCATATTATATCTTACCATGAAACATAGAAATGAGATGCGATATCGCGTTTTAAGAATCATAAGATCTCTATTGCTACGATACGTAGACATCTGCAAACGCTATTTCCTTGCAGGGAAGTGTCGCATTTACATTCATTTGAAGTGTAGACGAGGAATACATAACACTTCGCAAATTATATTATATCTTACCATGAAACATAGAAATGAGATGCGATATCGCGTCTTAAGAAGCATTTGAACTCTATTGCTTCGATACGTAGACATCTGCAAACGCTATTTCCTTGCAAGGAAGTGTCGCATTTACATTCATTTGAGGTGTAGACAAGGAATACATAACACTTCGCAAATCATATTATATCTTACCATGAAACATAGAAATGAGATGCGATATCGCGTTTTAAGAAGCATTAGAACTCTATTGCTACGATAGGTAGACATCTGCAAACGCTATTTCCTCACAAGGAAGTGTCGCATTTACATTCATTTGAAGTGTAGACGAGGAATACATGACACTTCGCAAATCAAATTATATCTTACCATCAAACGTAGAAATGAGATACAATATAGCGTTCTAAGAATCATAAGAACTCTATTGTTACGATACGTAGACATCTGCAAACGCTATTTCCTTGCAAGGAAGTGTCGCATTTACATTCATTTGAGGTGTAGACGAGGAATACATAACACTTCGCAAATGATATTATATCTTACCATGAAACATAGAAAAGAGATGCGATATCGCGTTTTAAGAAGCATTTGAACTCTATTGCTACGATACGTAGACATCTGCAATCGCTGTTTCCTTGCAAGGAAGTGTCGCATTTACTTTCATTTGAATCGTAGACGAGGAATGCATAACACTTCGCAATGAATATTATATCTTACCATGATACATAGAAATGAGATGCGATATCGCGTTTTAAGAAGCATTAGAACACTTTTGCTACGATAGGTAGACATCTGCAAACGCTATTTCCTTGCAAGGAAGTGTCGTATTTACATTGATTTGAAGTGTAGACGAGGAATACATAACACTTCGCAAATCATATTATATCTTACCGTGAAACATAGAAATGAGATGCGATATCGCGCTTTAAGAAGCTTTAGAACACTATTGCTACGATACCTAGATATCTGCAAACGCTATTTCCTAGCGAGCAAGTGTCGCATTCACATTCATTTGAAGTGTAGACGAGGAATACATGACACTTCGCAAATCTTATTATATCTTACCATGAAACATAGTAATGAGATGCGATATCGCGTTTTAAGAAGCGTTAGAACTCTATTGCTACGACACGTAGACACCTGCAAACGCTATTTCCTCGCAAGGAAGTGTCGCATTTACATTCATTTGAAGTGTAGACGAGGAATGCATGACACTTCGCAAATCATATTATGTCTTACCATGAAACATAGAAATGAGATGCGATATCGCGGTCTAAGAAGCATCAGAAATCCACTGCTACGATACGTAGACATCTGCAGACGCTATTTCCTTGCAAGGAAGTGTCGCATTTACATTCATTTGATGTGTAGACGAGAAATGCATAACACTTCGCAATGAATATTACATCTTATCATGAAACATATATATGAGATGCAATATCTCGCTTTAAGAAGCATTTGAACTCTATTGCTTCGATACGTAGGCATCTGCAAACGCTATTTCCTTGCAAGGAAGTGTCGCATTTACATTCATTTGAAGTGTAGAGGAGGAATACATAACACTTCGCAAATCATATTATATCTTACCATGAAACATAGAAATGGGATGCGATATCACGTTTTAAGAAGCATTAGAACACTATTGCTACGATACGTAGACATCTGCAAACTATATTTCCTTGCAAGGAAGTGTCGCATTTACATTCATTTGAATCGTAGACGAGGAATGCATAACACTTCGCAATGTATATTATATCTTATCATGAAACATAGATATGTGATGCAATATCTCGTTTTAAGAAGCATTTGAACTCTATTGCTTCGATACGTAGGCATCTGCAAACGCTATTACCTTGCAAGGAAGTGTCGTATTTACATTCATTTGAAGTGTAGACGAGGAAAACATGACACATCGCAAATCATATTATATCTTACCATGAAACATGGAAATGAGATGCGATATCGCGTTCTAAGAAGCGTCAGAAATCCATTGCTACGATACGTAGACATCTGCAAACGCTATTTCCTTGCAATGAAGTGTCGCATTTACATTCATTTGATGTGTAGACGAGGAATACATAACACTTCGCAAATCATATTATATCTTACCATGAAACATAGAAATGAGATGCGATATCGCGTTGTAAGAAGCATTAGAACTCTATTGCTTCGATACGTAGACATCTGCAAACGCTATTTCCTTGCAGGGAAGTGTCGCATTTACTTTGATTTGAATCGTAGGCGAGGAATGCATAACACTTCGCAATGTATATTACATCTTACCATGAAACATAGAAATGAGATGCGATATCGCGCTTTAAGAAGCATTAGAAATCTATTGCTACGATACGTAGACATCTGCAAACGCTATTTCCTAGCGAGGAAGTGTCGCATTCACATTCATTTGAAGTGTAGACGAGGAATACATAACACTTCGCAAATCATATTATATCTTACCATGAAACATAGAAATGAGATGCAATATCGCGTTTTAAGAATCATAAGAACTCTATTGTTACGATACGTAGACATCTGCTAACGCTATTTCCTTGCAAGGAAGTGTCGCATTTACATTCATTTGAATCGTGGACGAGGAATGCATAACACTTTGCAAATCATATTACATCTTACCATGAAACATATAAATGAGATGCGATATCGAGTTTTAAGAAGCATTAGAACTCTATTGCTACGATACCTAGACATCTGCAGGCGCTATTTCCTAGCAACGAAGTGTCGCATTTACATTCATTTGAAGTGTAGACGAGGAATACATAACACTTCGCAAATCATATTATATCTTACCATGAAACATAGAAATGAGATGCGATATCGCGTTTTAAGAATCATAAGATCTCTATTGCTACGATACGTAGACATCTGCAAACGCTATTTCCTTGCAGGGAAGTGTCGCATTTACATTCATTTGAAGTGTAGACGAGGAATACATAACACTTCGCAAATCATATTATATCTTACCATGAAACATAGAAATGAGATGCGATATCGCGTCTTAAGAAGCATTTGAACTCTATTGCTTCGATACGTAGACATCTGCAAACGCTATTTCCTTGCAAGGAAGTGTCGCATTTACATTCATTTGAGGTGTAGACAAGGAATACATAACACTTCGCAAATCATATTATATCTTACCATGAAACATAGAAATGAGATGCGATATCGCGTTTTAAGAAGCATTAGAACTCTATTGCTACGATAGGTAGACATCTGCAAACGCTATTTCCTCACAAGGAAGTGTCGCATTTACATTCATTTGAAGTGTAGACGAGGAATACATGACACTTCGCAAATCAAATTATATCTTACCATCAAACGTAGAAATGAGATACAATATAGCGTTCTAAGAATCATAAGAACTCTATTGTTACGATACGTAGACATCTGCAAACGCTATTTCCTTGCAAGGAAGTGTCGCATTTACATTCATTTGAGGTGTAGACGAGGAATACATAACACTTCGCAAATGATATTATATCTTACCATGAAACATAGAAAAGAGATGCGATATCGCGTTTTAAGAAGCATTTGAACTCTATTGCTACGATACGTAGACATCTGCAATCGCTGTTTCCTTGCAAGGAAGTGTCGCATTTACTTTCATTTGAACCGTAGACGAGGAATGCATAACACTTCGCAATGAATATTATATCTTACCATGATACATAGAAATGAGATGCGATATCGCGTTTTAAGAAGCATTAGAACACTTTTGCTACGATAGGTAGACATCTGCAAACGCTATTTCCTTGCAAGGAAGTGTCGTATTTACATTGATTTGAAGTGTAGACGAGGAATACATAACACTTCGCAAATCATATTATATCTTACCGTGAAACATAGAAATGAGATGCGATATCGCGCTTTAAGAAGCATTAGAACACTATTGCTACGATACCTAGATATCTGCAAACGCTATTTCCTAGCGAGCAAGTGTCGCATTCACATTCATTTGAAGTGTAGACGAGGAATACATGACACTTCGCAAATCTTATTATATCTTACCATGAAACATAGTAATGAGATGCGATATCGCGTTTTAAGAAGCGTTAGAACTCTATTGCTACGACACGTAGACACCTGCAAACGCTATTTCCTCGCAAGGAAGTGTCGCATTTACATTCATTTGAAGTGTAGACGAGGAATGCATGACACTTCGCAAATCATATTATGTCTTACCATGAAACATAGAAATGAGATGCGATATCGCGGTCTAAGAAGCATCAGAAATCCACTGCTACGATACGTAGACATCTGCAGACGCTATTTCCTTGCAAGGAAGTGTCGCATTTACATTCATTTGATGTGTAGACGAGAAATGCATAACACTTCGCAATGAATATTACATCTTATCATGAAACATATATATGAGATGCAATATCTCGCTTTAAGAAGCATTTGAACTCTATTGCTTCGATACGTAGGCATCTGCAAACGCTATTTCCTTGCAAGGAAGTGTCGCATTTACATTCATTTGAAGTGTAGACGAGGAATACATAACACTTCGCAAATCATATTATATCTTACCATGAAACATAGAAATGGGATGCGTTATCACGTTTTAAGAAGCATTAGAACACTATTGCTACGATACGTAGACATCTGCAAACTATATTTCCTTGCAAGGAAGTGTCGCATTTACATTCATTTGAATCGTAGACGAGGAATGCATAACACTTCGCAATGTATATTATATCTTATCATGAAACATAGATATGTGATGCAATATCTCGTTTTAAGAAGCATTTGAACTCTATTGCTTCGATACGTAGGCATCTGCAAACGCTATTACCTTGCAAGGAAGTGTCGTATTTACATTCATTTGAAGTGTAGACGAGGAAAACATGACACATCGCAAATCATATTATATCTTACCATGAAACATGGAAATGAGATGCGATATCGCGTTCTAAGAAGCGTCAGAAATCCATTGCTACGATACGTAGACATCTGCAAACGCTATTTCCTTGCAATGAAGTGTCGCATTTACATTCATTTGATGTGTAGACGAGGAATACATAACACTTCGCAAATCATATTATATCTTACCATGAAACATAGAAATGAGATGCGATATCGCGTTGTAAGAAGCATTAGAACTCTATTGCTTCGATACGTAGACATCTGCAAACACTATTTCCTTGCAAGGAAGTGTCGCATTTACATTCACTTGAAGTGTAGGCGAGGAATACATAACACTTCGGAAATCATATTATACCTTACCATGAAACATAGAAATGAGATGCGAAATCGCGTTTTAAGAGTTATAAGAGCTCTATTGCTACGATACGTAGACATCTGCAAACGCTATTTCCTTGCAAGGAAGTGTCGCATTTACATTCATTTGAATCGTAGACGAGGAATGCATAACACTTCACAAATCATATTATCTCTTACCATGAAACATAGAAATGAGATGCGATATCGCGTTTTAAGAAGGATTAGAACTCTATTGCTACGATACCTAGACATCTGCAGGCGCTATTTCCTAGCAAGGAAGTGTCGCATTTACATTCGTTTGAAGTGTAGACGAGGAATACATAACACTTCGCAAATCATATTATATTTTGCCATGAAACATAGAAATGAGATGCGATATCGCGTTTTAAGAAGCATTAGAACTCTATTGCTACGATAGGTAGACATCTGCAAACGCTATTTCCTCACAAGGAAGTGTCGAATTTACATTCATTTGAAGTGTAGACGAGGAATACATGACACTTCGCAAATCAAATTATATCTTACCATGAAACGTTGAAATGAGATACAATATAGCGTTCTAAGAATCATAAGAACTCTATTGTTACGATACGTAGACATCTGCAAACGCTATTTCCTTGCAAGGAAGTGTCGCATTTACATTCATTTGAATCGTAGATGAGGAATGCATAACACTTCGCAATGAATACTATATCTTATCATGAAACATAGATACGAGATGCAATATCTCGTTTTAAGGAGCATTTGAACTCTATTGCTTCGATACGTAGACATCTGCAAACGCTATTTCCTTGCAAGGAAGTGTCGCATTTACATTCATTTGAAGTGTAGACGAGGAATACATGATACTTCGCAAATCATATTATATCTTACCATGAAACATAGAAATGAGATGCGATATCGCGTTTTAAGAAGCATTAGAACTCTATTGCTACGATAGGTAGACATCTGCAAACGCTATTTCCTTGGAAGGAAGTGTCGCATTTACGTTCATTTGAATCGTAGACGAGGAATGCATAACACATCGCAAATCATCTTGTATCTTACCATGAAACATAGAAATGAGATGCGATATCGCGTTTTAAGAAGCATTTGAACTCTATTGCTTCGATACGTAGACATCTGCAAACGCTATTTCCTTGCAAGGAAGTGTCGCATTTACATTCATTTGAAGTGTAGACGAGGAATACATAGCACTTCGCAAATCATATTATATCTCACCATGAAACATAGAAATGAGATGCGATATCGCGTTTTAAGAATCATAAGTATTCTATTGCTACGATACGTAGACATCTGCAAACGCTATTTCCTCGCAAGGAAGTGTCGCATTTACATTCATTTGAATCGTAGACGAGGAATGCATAACACTTCGCAAATCATATTATATCTTACCATGAAACATAGAAATGAGATGCGATATCGCGTTTTAAGAAGCATTAGAACACTATTGCTACGATACCTAGACATCTGCAAACGCTATTTCCTAGCGAGCAAGTGTCGCATTCACATTCATTTGAAGTGTAGACGAGGAATACATGACACTTCGCAAATCTTATTATATCTTACCATGAAACATAGTAATGAGATGCGATATCGCGTTTTAAGAAGCATTAGAACTCTATTGCTACGACACGTAGACACCTGCAAACGCTATTTCCTTGCAAGGAAGTGTCGCATTTACATTCATTTGAAGTGTAGACGAGGAATGCATGACACTTCGCAAATCATATTATGTCTTACCATGAAACATAGAAATGAGATGCGATATCGCGGTCTAAGAAGCATCAGAAATCCATTGCTACGATACGTAGACATCTGCAGACGCTATTTCCTTGCAAGGAAGTGTCGCATTTACATTCATTTGATGTGTAGACGAGGAATACATAGCACTTCGCAAATCATATTATATCTCACCATGAAACATAGAAATGAGATGCGATATCGCGTTTTAAGAATCATAAGTATTCTATTGCTACGATACGTAGACATCTGCAAACGCTATTTCCTCGCAAGGAAGTGTCGCATTTACATTCATTTGAATCGTAGACGAGGAATGCATAACACTTCGCAAATCATATTATATCTTACCATGAAACATAGAAATGAGATGCGATATCGCGTTTTAAGAATCATTAGAACTCTATTGCTTCGATACGTAGACATCTGCAAACGCGATTTCCTTGCAAGGAAGTGTCGCATTTACATTCATTTGAAGTGTAGACGAGGAATACATGATACTTCGCAAATCATATTATATCTTACCATGAAACATAGAAATGGGATGCGATATCGCGTTTTAAGAAGCATTAGAAAACTATTGCTACGATAGGTAGACATTTGCAAACGCTATTTCCTTGCAACGAAGTGTCGCATTTACATTCATTTGAAGTGTAGACGAGGAATACATGATACTTCGCAAATCATATTATATCTTACCATGAAACATAGAAATGGGATGCGATATCGCGTTTTAAGAAGCATTAGAAAACTATTGCTACGATAGGTAGACATTTGCAAACGCTATTTCCTTGCAACGATGTGTCGCATTTACATTCATTTGAAGTGTAGACGAGGAATACATGATACTTCGCAAATCATATTATATCTCACCATGAAACATAGAAATGAGATGCGATATCGCGTTTTAAGAAGCATTAGAACACTATTGCTACGATAGGTAGACATTTGCAAACGCTATTTCCTTGCAAGGAAGTGTCGCATTTACATTCATTTGAAGTGTAGACGAGGAATACATGATACTTCGCAAATCATATTATATCTTACCATGAAACATAGAAATGAGATGCGATATCGCGTTTTAAGAAGCATAAGAACTCTATTGCTACGATAGGTAGACATCTGCAAACGCTATTTCCTTGCAAGGAAGTGTCGTATTTACATCGATTTGAAGTGTAGACGAGGAATACATAACACTTCGCGAATCATATTATATCTTACCATGAAACATAGAAATGAGATGCGATATCGCGTTTTAAGAAGCATTTGAACTCTATTGCTTCGATACGTAGACATCTGCAAACGCTATTTCCTTGCAAGGAAGTGTCGCATTTACATTCATTTGGATCGTAGACGAGGAATGCATAACACTTCGCAATGAATACTATATCTTATCATGAAACATAGATATGAGATGCAATATCCCGTTTTAAGAAGCATTTGAACTCTGTTGCTTCGATACGTAGACATCTGCAAACGCCATTTCCTTGCAAGGAAGTGTCGTATTTACATTCATTTGAAGTGTAGACGAGGAATACATGATACTTCGCAAATCATATTATATCTTACCATGAAACATAGAAATGGGATGCGATATCGCGTTTTAAGAAGCATTAGAAAACTATTGCTACGATAGGTAGACATTTGCAAACGCTATTTCCTTGCAAGGAAGTGTCGCATTTACATTCATTTGAAGTGTAGACGAGGAATACATGATACTTCGCAAATCATATTATATCTTACCATGAAACATAGAAATGGGATGCGATATCGCGTTTTAAGAAGCATTAGAAAACTATTGCTACGATAGGTAGACATTTGCAAACGCTACTTCCTTGGAAGGAAGTGTCGCATTTACGTTCATTTGAATCGTAGACGAGGAATGCATAACACTTCGCAAATCATATTATATCTTACCATGAAACATAGAAATGAGATGCGATATCGCGTTTCAAGAAGCATTTGAACTCTATTGCTTCGATACGTAGACATCGGCAAACGCTATTTCCTTGCAAGGAAGTGTCGCATTTACCTTCATTTGAAGTGTAGACGAGGAATACATAACACTTCGCAAATCATATTATATCTTACCATGAAACATAGAAAGGAGATGCGATATCGCGTTTTAAGAAGCATTAGAACTCTATTGCTACGATACGTAGACATCTGCAAACGCTATTTCCTAGCGATCGAGTGTCGCATCTACATTCATTTGAATCGTAGACGAGGAATGCATAACACTTCGCAATGAATATTATATCTTACCATGAAACATAGAAATGAGATACGATATCGCGTTTTAAGAAGCATTAGAACTCTGTTGCTACGACACGTAGACACCTGCAAACGCTATTTCCTTGCAAGGAAGTGTCGCATTTACATTCATTTGAAGTGTAGACGAGGAATACATAACACTTCGCAAATCATATTATAACTTACCATGAAACATAGAAAGGAGATGCGATATCGCGTTTTAAGAAGCATTAGAACTCTATTGCTACGATACGTAGACATCTGCAAACGCTATTTCCTAGCGAGCGAGTGTCGCATTTACATTCATTTGAAGTGTAGACGAAGAATACATAACACTTCGCAAATCATATTATATCTTACCATGAAACATAGAAATGGGATGCGATATCGCGTTTTAAGAAGCATTAGAAAACTATTGCTACGATAGGTAGACATTTGCAAACGCTATTTCCTTGCAACGAAGTGTCGCATTTACATTCATTTGAAGTGTAGACGAGGAATACATGATACTTCGCAAATCATATTATATCTTACCATGAAACATAGAAATGGGATGCGATATCGCGTTTTAAGAAGCATTAGAAAACTATTGCTACGATAGGTAGACATTTGCAAACGCTATTTCCTTGCAACGATGTGTCGCATTTACATTCATTTGAAGTGTAGACGAGGAATACATGATACTTCGCAAATCATATTATATCTCACCATGAAACATAGAAATGAGATGCGATATCGCGTTTTAAGAAGCATTAGAACACTATTGCTACGATAGGTAGACATTTGCAAACGCTATTTCCTTGCAAGGAAGTGTCGCATTTACATTCATTTGAAGTGTAGACGAGGAATACATAACACTTCGCGAATCATATTATATCTTACCATGAAACATAGAAATGAGATGCGATATCGCGTTTTAAGAAGCATTTGAACTCTATTGCTTCGATACGTAGACATCTGCAAACGCTATTTCCTTGCAAGGAAGTGTCGCATTTACATTCATTTGGATCGTAGACGAGGAATGCATAACACTTCGCAATGAATACTATATCTTATCATGAAACATAGATATGAGATGCAATATCCCGTTTTAAGAAGCATTTGAACTCTGTTGCTTCGATACGTAGACATCTGCAAACGCCATTTCCTTGCAAGGAAGTGTCGTATTTACATTCATTTGAAGTGTAGACGAGGAATACATGATACTTCGCAAATCATATTATATCTTACCATGAAACATAGAAATGGGATGCGATATCGCGTTTTAAGAAGCATTAGAAAACTATTGCTACGATAGGTAGACATTTGCAAACGCTATTTCCTTGCAAGGAAGTGTCGCATTTACATTCATTTGAAGTGTAGACGAGGAATACATGATACTTCGCAAATCATATTATATCTTACCATGAAACATAGAAATGGGATGCGATATCGCGTTTTAAGAAGCATTAGAAAACTATTGCTACGATAGGTAGACATTTGCAAACGCTACTTCCTTGGAAGGAAGTGTCGCATTTACGTTCATTTGAATCGTAGACGAGGAATGCATAACACTTCGCAAATCATATTATATCTTACCATGAAACATAGAAATGAGATGCGATATCGCGTTTCAAGAAGCATTTGAACTCTATTGCTTCGATACGTAGACATCGGCAAACGCTATTTCCTTGCAAGGAAGTGTCGCATTTACCTTCATTTGAAGTGTAGACGAGGAATACATAACACTTCGCAAATCATATTATATCTTACCATGAAACATAGAAAGGAGATGCGATATCGCGTTTTAAGAAGCATTAGAACTCTATTGCTACGATACGTAGACATCTGCAAACGCTATTTCCTAGCGATCGAGTGTCGCATCTACATTCATTTGAATCGTAGACGAGGAATGCATAACACTTCGCAATGAATATTATATCTTACCATGATACATAGAAATGAGATGCGATATCGCGTTTTAAGAAGCATTAGAACACTATTGCTACGATAGGTAGACATCTGCAAATGCTATTTCCTTGCAAGGAAGTATCGCACTTACTTTCGTTTGAATCGTAGACGAGGAATGCATAACACTTCGCAATGAATATTATATCTTACCATGAAACATAGAAATGAGATACGATATCGCGTTTTAAGAAGCATTAGAACTCTGTTGCTACGACACGTAGACACCTGCAAACGCTATTTCCTTGCAAGGAAGTGTCGCATTTACATTCATTTGAAGTGTAGACGAGGAATACATAACACTTCGCAAATCATATTATAACTTACCATGAAACATAGAAAGGAGATGCGATATCGCGTTTTAAGAAGCATTAGAACTCTATTGCTACGATACGTAGACATCTGCAAACGCTATTTCCTAGCGAGCGAGTGTCGCATTTACATTCATTTGAAGTGTAGACGAAGAATACATAACACTTCGCAAATCATATTATATCTTACCATGAAACATAGAAATGAGATGCGATATCGCGTTTTAAAAAGCATTAGAACTCTATTGCTACGATACGGTAGACATCTGCAAACGCTATTTCCTTGCAAGGAAGTGTCGCATTTACATTCATTTGAAGTGTAGACGGGGAATACGTGATACTTCGCAAATCATATTATATCTTACCATGAAACATAGAAATGAGATGCGATATCGCCGTTTTAAGAAGCATTAGAAATCTATTGCTACGATACGTAGACATCTGCAGACGCTATTTCCTAGCAAGGAAGTGTCGCATTTACATTCATTTGAAGTGTAGACGAGGAATACATAACACTTCGCAAATCATATTATATCTTACCATGATACATAGAAATGAGATGCGATATCGCGTTTTAAGAAGCATTTCAACTCTATTGCTACGATACGTAGACATCTGCAATCGCTGTTTCCTTGCAAGGAAGTGTCGCATTTACTTTCATTTGAAGTGTAGACGAGGAATACATAACACTTCGCAAATCATATTATATCTTACCATAAAACATAGAAATGAGATGCGATATCGCGTTTTAAGAAGCATCAGAAATCCATTGCTTCGATACGTAGACATCAGCAAACGCTATTTCCTTGCAAGGAAGTGTCGCATTTACATACCTTTGAAGTTGAGACAACGAATACATAACACTTCGCAAATCATATTATATCTTACCATGAAACATAGAAATGAGATGCGATATCGCCGTTTTAAGAAGCATTTCAACTCTATTGCTACGATACGTAGACATCTGCAATCGCTGTTTCCTTGCAAGGAAGTGTCGCATTTACTTTCATTTGAGTCGTAGACCAGGAATGCATAACACTTCGCAATGAATATTATATCTTATCATGAAACATAGATATGAGATGCGATATCGCGTTTTAAGAAGCATTAGAACTCTATTGCTACGATAGGTAGACATCTGCAAACGCTATTTCCTTGCAAGGAAGTGTCGTATTTACATTGATTTGAAGTGTAGACGAGGAATACATAACACTTCGCAAATCATATTATATCTTACCATGAAACATAGAAATGAGATGCGATATCGCCGTTTTAAGAAGCATTAGAAATCTATTGCTACGATACGTAGACATCTGCAAACGCTATTTCCTTGCAAGGATGTGTCGCATTTACATTCACTTGAAGTGTAGACGAGGAATACATAACACTTCGCAAATCATATTATAACTTACCATGAAACATAGAAGTGAGATGCGATATCGCGTTTTAAGAAGCATTAGAATACTATTGCTACGATAGGCAGATATTTGCAAACGCTATTTCCTTGCAAGGAAGTGTCGTATTTACATTCATTTGAAGTGTAGACGAGGAATACATAACACTTCGCAAATCATATTATATCTTACCATAAAACATAGAAATGAGATGCGATATCGCGTTTTAAGAAGCATCAGAAATCCATTGCTTCGATACGTAGACATCTGCAAACGCTATTTCCTAGCGATCGAGTGTCGCATCTACATTCATTTGAATCGTAGACGAGGAATGCATAACACTTCGCAAATCATATTATATCTTACCATGAAACATAGAAATGAGATGCGATATCGCGTTTTAAGAAGCATTAGAACACTATTGCTTCGATACGTAGACATCTGCAAACGCTATTTCCTTGCAAGGATGTGTCGCATTTACATTCATTTGAAGTGTAGACGAGGAATACATGACACTTCGCAAATCATATTATATCTTACCATGAAACATAGAAATGAGATGCGATATCGCGTTTCAAGAAGCATTTGAACTCTATTGCTTCGATACGTAGACATCGGCAAACGCTATTTCCTTGCAAGGAAGTGTCGCATTTACCTTCATTTGAAGTGTAGACGAGGAATACATAACACTTCGCAAATCATATTATATCTTACCATGAAACATAGAAAGGAGATGCGATATCGCGTTTTAAGAAGCATTAGAACTCTATTGCTACGATACGTAGACATCTGCAAACGCTATTTCCTAGCGATCGAGTGTCGCATCTACATTCATTTGAATCGTAGACGAGGAATGCATAACACTTCGCAATGAATATTATATCTTACCATGAAACATAGAAATGAGATACGATATCGCGTTTTAAGAAGCATTAGAACTCTGTTGCTACGACACGTAGACACCTGCAAACGCTATTTCCTTGCAAGGAAGTGTCGCATTTACATTCATTTGAAGTGTAGACGAGGAATACATAACACTTCGCAAATCATATTATAACTTACCATGAAACATAGAAAGGAGATGCGATATCGCGTTTTAAGAAGCATTAGAACTCTATTGCTACGATACGTAGACATCTGCAAACGCTATTTCCTAGCGAGCGAGTGTCGCATTTACATTCATTTGAAGTGTAGACGAAGAAAACATAACACTTCGCAAATCATATTATATCTTACCATGAAACATAGAAATGGGATGCGATATCGCGTTTTAAGAAGCATTAGAAAACTATTGCTACGATAGGTAGACATTTGCAAACGCTATTTCCTTGCAACGAAGTGTCGCATTTACATTCATTTGAAGTGTAGACGAGGAATACATGATACTTCGCAAATCATATTATATCTTACCATGAAACATAGAAATGGGATGCGATATCGCGTTTTAAGAAGCATTAGAAAACTATTGCTACGATAGGTAGACATTTGCAAACGCTATTTCCTTGCAACGATGTGTCGCATTTACATTCATTTGAAGTGTAGACGAGGAATACATGATACTTCGCAAATCATATTATATCTCACCATGAAACATAGAAATGAGATGCGATATCGCGTTTTAAGAAGCATTAGAACACTATTGCTACGATAGGTAGACATTTGCAAACGCTATTTCCTTGCAAGGAAGTGTCGCATTTACATTCATTTGAAGTGTAGACGAGGAATACATAACACTTCGCGAATCATATTATATCTTACCATGAAACATAGAAATGAGATGCGATATCGCGTTTTAAGAAGCATTTGAACTCTATTGCTTCGATACGTAGACATCTGCAAACGCTATTTCCTTGCAAGGAAGTGTCGCATTTACATTCATTTGGATCGTAGACGAGGAATGCATAACACTTCGCAATGAATACTATATCTTATCATGAAACATAGATATGAGATGCAATATCCCGTTTTAAGAAGCATTTGAACTCTGTTGCTTCGATACGTAGACATCTGCAAACGCCATTTCCTTGCAAGGAAGTGTCGTATTTACATTCATTTGAAGTGTAGACGAGGAATACATGATACTTCGCAAATCATATTATATCTTACCATGAAACATAGAAATGGGATGCGATATCGCGTTTTAAGAAGCATTAGAAATCTATTGCTACGATAGGTAGACATTTGCAAACGCTATTTCCTTGCAAGGAAGTGTCGCATTTACATTCATTTGAAGTGTAGACGAGGAATACATGATACTTCGCAAATCATATTATATCTTACCATGAAACATAGAAATGGGATGCGATATCGCGTTTTAAGAAGCATTAGAAAACTATTGCTACGATAGGTAGACATTTGCAAACGCTACTTCCTTGGAAGGAAGTGTCGCATTTACGTTCATTTGAATCGTAGACGAGGAATGCATAACACTTCGCAAATCATATTATATCTTACCATGAAACATAGAAATGAGATGCGATATCGCGTTTCAAGAAGCATTTGAACTCTATTGCTTCGATACGTAGACATCGGCAAACGCTATTTCCTTGCAAGGAAGTGTCGCATTTACCTTCATTTGAAGTGTAGACGAGGAATACATAACACTTCGCAAATCATATTATATCTTACCATGAAACATAGAAAGGAGATGCGATATCGCGTTTTAAGAAGCATTAGAACTCTATTGCTACGATACGTAGACATCTGCAAACGCTATTTCCTAGCGATCGAGTGTCGCATCTACATTCATTTGAATCGTAGACGAGGAATGCATAACACTTCGCAATGAATATTATATCTTACCATGATACATAGAAATGAGATGCGATATCGCGTTTTAAGAAGCATTAGAACACTATTGCTACGATAGGTAGACATCTGCAAATGCTATTTCCTTGCAAGGAAGTATCGCACTTACTTTCGTTTGAATCGTAGACGAGGAATGCATAACACTTCGCAATGAATATTATATCTTACCATGAAACATAGAAATGAGATACGATATCGCGTTTTAAGAAGCATTAGAACTCTGTTGCTACGACACGTAGACACCTGCAAACGCTATTTCCTTGCAAGGAAGTGTCGCATTTACATTCATTTGAAGTGTAGACGAGGAATACATAACACTTCGCAAATCATATTATAACTTACCATGAAACATAGAAAGGAGATGCGATATCGCGTTTTAAGAAGCATTAGAACTCTATTGCTACGATACGTAGACATCTGCAAACGCTATTTCCTAGCGAGCGAGTGTCGCATTTACATTCATTTGAAGTGTAGACGAAGAATACATAACACTTCGCAAATCATATTATATCTTACCATGAAACATAGAAATGAGATGCGACATCGCGTTTTAAAAAGCATTAGAACTCTATTGCTACGATACGGTAGACATCTGCAAACGCTATTTCCTTGCAAGGAAGTGTCGCATTTACATTCATTTGAAGTGTAGACGGGGAATACGTGATACTTCGCAAATCATATTATATCTTACCATGAAACATAGAAATGAGATGCGATATCGCAGTTTTAAGAAGCATTAGAAATCTATTGCTACGATACGTAGACATCTGCAAACGCTATTTCCTTGCAAGGATGTGTCGCATTTACATTCACTTGAAGTGTAGACGAGGAATACATAACACTTCGCAAATCATATTATATCTTACCATAAAACATAGAAATGAGATGCGATATCGCGTTTTAAGAAGCATCAGAAATCCATTGCTTCGATACGTAGACATCTGCAAACGCTATTTCCTTGCAAGGAAGTGTCGCATTTACATACCTTTGAAGTTGAGACAACGAATACATAACACTTCGCAAATCATATTATATCTTACCATGAAACATAGAAATGAGATGCGATATCGCCGTTTTAAGAAGCATTTCAACTCTATTGCTACGATACGTAGACATCTGCAATCGCTGTTTCCTTGCAAGGAAGTGTCGCATTTACTTTCATTTGAGTCGTAGACCAGGAATGCATAACACTTCGCAATGAATATTATATCTTATCATGAAACATAGATATGAGATGCGATATCGCGTTTTAAGAAGCATTAGAACTCTATTGCTACGATAGGTAGACATCTGCAAACGCTATTTCCTTGCAAGGAAGTGTCGTATTTACATTGATTTGAAGTGTAGACGAGGAATACATAACACTTCGCAAATCATATTATATCTTACCATGAAACATAGAAATGAGATGCGATATCGCCGTTTTAAGAAGCATTAGAAATCTATTGCTACGATACGTAGACATCTGCAAACGCTATTTCCTTGCAAGGATGTGTCGCATTTACATTCACTTGAAGTGTAGACGAGGAATACATAACACTTCGCAAATCATATTATAACTTACCATGAAACATAGAAGTGAGATGCGATATCGCGTTTTAAGAAGCATTAGAATACTATTGCTACGATAGGCAGATATTTGCAAACGCTATTTCCTTGCAAGGAAGTGTCGTATTTACATTCATTTGAAGTGTAGACGAGGAATACATAACACTTCGCAAATCATATTATATCTTACCATAAAACATAGAAATGAGATGCGATATCGCGTTTTAAGAAGCATCAGAAATCCATTGCTTCGATACGTAGACATCTGCAAACGCTATTTCCATGCAAGGAAGTGTCGCATTTACATTCCTTTGAAGTTGAGACAAGGAATACATAACACTTCGCAAATCATATTATATCTTACCATGAAACATAGAAATGAGATGCGATATCGCGTTTTAAGAAGCATTAGAACACTATTGCTTCGATACGTAGACATCTGCAAACGCTATTTCCTTGCAAGGATGTGTCGCATTTACATTCATTTGAAGTGTAGACGAGGAATACATGACACTTCGCAAATCATATTATATCTTACCATGAAACATAGAAATGAGATGCGATATCGCGTTCTAAGAGGCATTAGAAATCCATTGCTACGATACGTAGACATCTGCAAACGCTATTTCCTTGCAAGGAAGTGTCGCATTTACTTTCATTTGAATCGTAGACGAGGAATGCATAACACTTCGCAATGTATATTATATCTTATCATGAAACATAGATATGAGATGCAATATCTCGTTTTAAGAAGCATTTGAACTCTATTGCTTCGATACGTAGACATCTGCAAACGCTATTTCCCTGCAAGGAAGTGTCGCATTTACATTCATTTGTGGTGTAAACGAGGAATACATAACACTTCGCAAATCATATTATATCTTACCATGAAACATAGAAATGAGATGCGATATCGCGTTTTAAGAAGCATTTCAACTCTATTGCTACGATACGTAGACATCTGCAATCGCTGTTTCCTTGCAAGGAAGTGTCGCATTTACATTCATTTGAAGTGTAGACGAGGAATGCATGACACTTCGCAAATCATATTATGTCTTACCATGAAACATAGAAATGAGATGCGATATCGCGGTCTAAGAAGCATCAGAAATCCATTGCTACGATACGTAGACATCTGCAGACACTATTTCCTTGCAAGGAAGTGTCGCATTTACATTCATTTGATGTGTAGACGAGGAATACATAGCACTTCGCAAATCATATTATATCTTACCATGAAACATAGAAATGAGATGCGATATCGCGTTTTAAGAATCATTAGAACTCTATTGCTTCGATACGTAGACATCTGCAAACGCGATTTCCTTGCAAGGAAGTGTCGCATTTACATTCATTTGAAGTGTAGACGAGGAATACATGATACTTCGCAAATCATATTATATCTTACCATGAAACATAGAAATGAAATGCGATATCGCGTTTTAAGAAGCATCAGAACTCTATTGCTACGATACCTAGACATCTGCAGACGCTATTTCCTAGCAAGGAAGTGTCGCATTTACATTCATTTGAAGTGTAGACGAGGAATACATAACACTTCGCAAATCATATTACATCTTACCATGAAACATAGAAATGAGATGCGAAATCGCGTTTTAAGAAGCATTGGAACTCTAATGCTACGATAGGTAGACATCTGCAATTGCTATTTCCTTGCAAGGAAGTGTCGCATTTACATTCATTTGAAGTGTAGACGAGGAATACATAACACTTCGTAAATCATATTATATCTTACCATGAAACATAGAAATGAGATGCGATATCGCCGTTTTAAGAAGCATTAGAAATCTATTGCTACGATACGTAGACATCTGCAAACGCTATTTCCTAGCGAGGAAGTATCGCATTCACATTCATTTGAAGTGTAGACGATGTATACATAACACTTCGCAAATCATATTATATCTTACCATGAAACATAGAAATGAGATGCGATATCGCGTTTTAAGAAGCATTTCAACTCCATTGCTACGATACGTAGACATCTGCAATCGCTGTTTCCTTGCAAGGAGGTGTCGCATTTACTTTCATTTGAATCGTAGACCAGGAATGCATAACACTTCGCAATGAATATTATATCTTACCATGATACATAGAAATGAGATGCGATATCGCGTTTTAAGTATCATAAGAACTCTATTGTTACGATACGTAGACATCTGCAAACGCTACTTCCTTGGAAGGAAGTGTCGCATTTAAGTTCATTTGAATCGTAGACGAGGAATGCATAACACTTCGCAAATCACATTATATCTTACCATGAATCATAGAAATGAGATGCGATATCGCGTTTTAAGAAGCATTTGAACTCTATTGCTTCGATACGTAGACATCTGCAAACGCTATTTCCTTGCAAGGAAGTGTCGCATTTACCTTCATTTGAAGTGTAGACGAGGAATACGTAACACTTCGCAAATCATATTATATCTTACCATGAAACATAGAAAGGAGATGCGATATCGCGTTTTAAGAAGCATTAGAACTCTATTGCTACGATACGTAGACATCTGCAAACGCTATTTCCTAGCGAGCGAGTGTCGCATTTACATTCATTTGAAGTGTAGACGAAGAATACATAACACTTCGCAAATCATATTATATCTTACCATGAAACAAAGAAATGAGATGCGATATCGCGTTCTAAAAAGCATTAGAACTCTATTGCTACGATACGTAGACATCTGCAAACGCTATTTCCTTGCAAGGAAGTGTCGCATTTAAATTCATTTGAAGTGTAGACGGGGAATACGTGATACTTCGCAAATCATATTATATCTTACCATGAAACATAGAAATGAGATGCGATATCGCGTTTTAAGAAGCATTAGAACACTATTGCTTCGATACGCAGACATCTGCAAACGCTATTTCCTTGCAAGGAAGTGTCGCATTTAAATTCATTTGAAGTGTAGACGGGGAATACGTGACACTTCGCAAATCATATTATATCTTACCATGAAACATAGAAATGAAATGCGATATCGCGTTCTAAGAAGCATTAGAAATCCATTGCTACGATACGTAGACATCTGCAAACGCTATTTCCTTGCAAGGAAGTGTCGCATTTACTTTCATTTGAATCGTAGACGAGGAATGCATAACACTTCGCAATGTATATTATATCTTATCATGAAACATATATATGAGATGCAATATCTCGTTTTAAGAAGCATTTGAAATCTATTGCTTCGATACGTAGACATCTGCAAACGCTATTTCCCTGCAAGGAAGCGTCGCATTTACATTCATTTGTGGTGTAGACGAGGAATACACAACACTTCGCACATCATATTATATCTTACCATGAAACATAGAAATGAGATGCGATATCGCGTTTTAAGAATCATATGAACTCTATTGCTACGATACGTAGACATCTGCAAACGCTATTTCCTAGCGAGGAAGTATCGCATTCACATTCATTTGAATCGTAGACGAGAAATGCATAACACTTCGCAATGAATATTATATCTTATCATGAAACATAGGTATGAGATGTAATAACTCTTTTTAAGAAGCATTTGAACTCTATTGCTTCGATACGTAGACATCTGCAAACGCTATTTCCTTGCAAGGAAGTGTCGCATTTACATTCCTTTGAAGTTGAGATAAGGAATACATAACACTTCGCAAATCATATTATATCTTACCATGAAACATAGAAATGAAATGCGATATCGTGTTTTAAGAAGCATTAGAACTCTATTGCTACGATACCTAGACATCTGCAGACGCTATTTCCTAGCAAGGA
Source organism: Xylocopa sonorina (assembly GCF_050948175.1). Taxonomy (NCBI): domain Eukaryota; kingdom Metazoa; phylum Arthropoda; class Insecta; order Hymenoptera; family Apidae; genus Xylocopa; species Xylocopa sonorina. The sequence continues at coordinate 832,642 of NW_027490224.1, read as the reverse complement.
AGTGTCGCATTTACATTCATTTGAAGTGTAGACGAGGAATACATAACACTTCGCAAATCATATTACATCTTACCATGAAACATAGAAATGAGATGCGATATCGCGTTTTAAGAAGCATTGGAACTCTAATGCTACGATAGGTAGACATCTGCAATTGCTATTTCCTTGCAAGGAATTGTCACATTTACCTTCATTTGAAGTGTAGACGAGGTATACATAACACTTCGCAAATCATATTATATCTTACCATGAAACATAGAAAGGAGATGCGATATCGCGTTTTAAGAAGCATTAGAACTCTATTGCTACGATACGTAGACATCTGCAAACGCTATTTCCTAGCGAGCGAGTGTCGCATTTACATTCATTTGAAGTGTAGACGAAGAATACATAACACTTCGCAAATCATATTATATCTTACCATGAAACATAGAAATGAGATGCGATATCGCGTTTTAAAAAGCATTAGAACTCTATTGCTACGATACGTAGACATCTGCAAACGCTATTTCCTTGCAAGGAGTGTCGCATTTAAATTCATTTGAAGTGTAGACGGGGAATACGTGATACTTCGCAAATCATATTATATCTTACCATGAAACATAGAAATGAGATGCGATATCGCGTTTTAAGAATCATATGAACTCTATTGCTACGATACGTAGACATCTGTAAACGCTATTTCCTTGCAAGGAAGTGTCGCATTTACTTTCATTTGAATCGTGGACGAGGAATGCACAACACGTCGCAATGAATATTATATCTTATCATGAAACATAGATATGATATGCAGTATCTCGTTTTAAGAAGCATTTGAACTCTATTGCTTCGATACGTAGACATCTGCAAACGCTATTTCCCTGCAAGGAAGTGTCGCATTTACATTCATTTGAGGTGTAGACGAGGAATACATAACACTTCGCAAATCATATTATATCTTACCATGAAACATAGAAATGAGATGCGATGTCGCCGTTTTAAGAAGCATTAGAAATCTATTGCTACGATACGTAGACATCTGCAAACGCTATTTCCTAGCGAGGAGGTATCGCATTCACATTCATTTGAAGTGCAGACGAGGTATACATATCACTTCGCAAATCATATTATATCTTACCATGAAACATAGAAATGAGATGCGATATCGCGTTTTAAGAAGCATTTGAACTCTATTGCTTCGATACGTAGACATCTGCAAACGCTATTTCCTTGCAAGGAAATGTCGCATTTACATTCATTTGAAGTGTAGACGAGGAATACATAACACTTCGCAAATCATATTATATCTTGCCATGAAACATAGAAATGAGATGCGATATCGCCGTTTTAAGAAGCATTAGAAATCTATTGTTACGATACGTAGACATCTGCAAACGCTATTTCCTTGCAAGGAAGTGTCGCATTTACATTCATTTGATGTGTAGACGGGGAATACGTGATACTTCGCAAATCATATTATATCTTACCATGAAACATAGAAATGAGATGCGATATCGCGAATTAAGAAGCTTTAGAACACTATTGCTTCGATACGTAGACATCAGCAAACGCGCTTTCCTTGCAAGGAAGTGTCGCGTTTACATTCATTTGAATCGTAGACGAGGAATGCATAACACTTCGCAATGAATATTATATCTTACCATGAATCATGGAAATGAGATGCGATATCGCGTTTTAAGAAGCATTTGAACACTATTGCTTCGATACGTAGACATCTGCAAACGCTATTTCCTTGCAAGGAAGTGTCGCATTTACCTTCATTTGAAGTGTAGACGAGGAATACGAAACACTTCGCAAATCATATTATATCTTACTATGAAACATAGAAAGGAGATGCGATATCGCGTTTTAAGAAGCATTAGAACTCTATTGCTACGATACGTAGACATCTGCAAACGCTATTTCCTAGCGAGCGAGTGTCGCATTTACATTCATTTGAAGTGTAGACGGGGAATACGTGATACTTCGCAAATCATATTATATCTTACCATGAAACATAGAAATGAGGTGCGATATCGCGTTTTAAGAAGCATTAGAACACTATTGCTTCGATACGTAGACATCTGCAAACGCTATTTCCTTGCAAGGATGTGTCGCATTTACATTCATTTGAAGTGTAGACGAGGAATACATGACACTTCGCAAATCATATTATATCTTACCATGAAACATAGAAATGAGATGCGATATCGCGTTCTAAGAAGCATTAGAAATCCATTGCTACGATACGTAGACATCAGCAAGCGCTATTTCCTTGCAAGGAAGTGTCGCATTTATTTTCATTTGAATCGTAGACGAGGAATGCATAACACTTCGCAATGTATATTATATCTTATCATGAAACATATATATGAGATGCAATATCTCGTTTTAAGAAGCATTTGAACAATATTGCTACGATACGTAGACATCTGTAAACGCTATTTCCTTGCAAGGAAGTGTCGCATTTACTTTCATTTGAATCGTGGACGAGGAATGCACAACACGTCGCAATGAATATTATATCTTATCATGAAACATAGATATGATATGCAGTATCTCGTTTTAAGAAGCATTAGAACTCTATTGCTACGATAGGTAGACTTCTGCAAACGCTATTTCCTTGCAAGGAAGTGTCGTATTTACATTGATTTGAAGTGTAGACGAGGAATACATAACACTTCGCAAATCATATTATATCTTACCATGAATCATAGAAATGAGATGCGATATCGCGATTAAAGTATCATAAGAACCCTATTGTTACGATACGTAGACATCTGCAAACGCTATTTCCTTGGAAGGAAGTGCCGCATTTACGTTCATTTGAATCGTAGACGAGGAATGCATAACACTTCGCAAATCATATTATATCTTACCATGAAACATAGAAATGAGATCGGATATCGCGTTTTAAGAAGCATTTGAACTCTATTGCTTCGATACGTAGACATCTGCAAACGCTATTTCCTTGCAAGGAAGTGTCGCATTTACATTCATTAGAAGTATAGACGAGGAATACATAACACTTCGCAAATCATATTATATCTTACCAGAAAACATAGAAATGAGATCCGATATCGCGTTTTAAGAAGCATTTGAACTCTATTGCTTCGATACGTAGACATCTGCAAACGCTATTTCCTTGCAAGGAAGTGTCGCATTTACATTCATTTGAAGTGTAGACGAGGAATACATAACACTTCGCAAATCATATTATATCTTACCATGAAACATAGAAATGAGATCCGATATCGCGTTTTAAGAAGCATTTGAACTCTATTGCTTCGATACGTAGACATCTGCAAACGCTATTTCCTTGCAAGGAAGTGTCGCATTTACATTCATTTGAAGTGTAGACGAGGAATACATAACACTTCGCAAATCATATTATATCTTACCATGAAACATAGAAAGGAGATGCGATATCGCGTTTTAAGAAGCATTAGAACTCTATTGCTACGATACGTAGACATCTGCAAACGCTATTTCCTAGCGAGCGAGTGTCGCATTTACATTCATTTGAAGTGTAGACGAGGAATACATAACATCTCGCAAATCATATTACATCTTACCATGAAACATAGAAATGAGATGCGATATCGCGTTTTAAGAAGCATTAGAACTCTATTGCTACGATACGTAAACATCTGCAAACGCTATTTCCTTGCAAGGAAGTGTCGCATTTACATTCATTTGATGTGTAGACGAGGAATACATAACACTTCGCAAATCATATTATACCTTACCATGAAACATAGAAATGAGATGCGAAATCGCGTTTTAAGAATTATAAGAGCTCTATTGCTACGATACGTAGACATCTGCAAACGCTATTTCCTTGCAAGGAAGTGTCGCATTTACATTCATTTGATGTGTAGACGAGGAATACATAACACTTCGCAAATCATATTATATCTTACCATGAAACATAGAAATGTGATGCGATATCGCGTTGTAAGAAGCATTAGAACTCTATTGCTTCGATACGTAGACATCTGCAAACGCTATTTCCTTGCAAGGGAGTGTCGCATTTACATTCACTTGAAGTGTAGGCGAGGAATACATAACACTTCGCAAATCATATTATACCTTACCATGAAACATAGAAATGAGATGCGAAATCGCGTTTTAAGAATTATAAGAGCTCTATTGCTACGATACGTTGACATCTGCAAACGCTATTTCCTTGCAAGGAAGTGTCGCATTTACATTCATTTGAGGTGTAGACGAGGAATGCATAACACTTCGCAAATCATATTATATCTTACCATGAAACATAGAAATGAGATGCGATATCGCGTTTTAAGAAGCATTTGAACTCTATTGCTACGATACGTAGACACCTGCAATCGCTGTTTCCTTGCAAGGAAGTGTCGCATTTACTTTCATTTGAATCGTAGACGAGGAATGCATAACACTTCACAATGAATATTATATCTTACCATGATACATAGAAATGAGATGCGATATTGCGTTTTAAGAAGCATTAGAAAGCTATTGCTACGATACGTAGACATCTGCAAACGCTATTTCCTAGCGAGGAAGTATCGCATTCACATTCATTTGAAGTGTATACGAGGAAGACATGACACTTCGCAAATCATATTATGTCTTACCATGAAACATAGAAGTGAGATGCGATATCGCGTTTTAAGAAGCATTAGAATACTATTGCTACGATAGGCAGATATTTGCAAACGCTATTTCCTTGCAAGGAAGTGTAGTATTTACATTCATTTGAAGTATAGACGAGGAATACATAACACTTCGCAAATCATATTATATCTTACCATGAAACATAGAAATGAGATGCGATATCGCGTTTCAAGAATCATAAGAACTCTATTGTTACGATACGTAGACATCTGCAAACGCTATTTCCTTGCAAGGAAGTGTCGCATTTACTTTCATTTGAATCGTAGACGAGGAATGCATAACACTTCGCAATGAATATTATATCTTACCATGATACATAGAAATGAGATGCGATATCGCGTTTTATGAAGCATTAGAACACTATTGCTACGATAGGTAGACATCTGCAAATGCTATTTCCTTGCAAGGAAGTATCGCATTTACTTTCATTTGAATCGTAGACGAGGAATGCATAACACTTCGCAATGAATATTATATCTTACCATGAAACATAGAAATGAGATGCGATGTCGCGTTTTAAGAAGCATTAGAACTCTATTGCTACGATAGGTAGACATCTGCAAACGCTATTTCCTTGCAAGGAAGTGTCGTATTTACATTGATTTGAAGTGTAGACGAGGAATACATAACACTTCGCAAATCATATTATATCTTACCATGAATCATAGATATGAGATGCGATATCGCGTTTGAAGTATCATAAGAACTCTATTGTTACGATACGTAGACATCTGCAAACGCTATTTCCTTGGAAGGAAGTGTCGCATTTACGTTCATTTGCATCGTAGACGAGGAATGCATAACACTTCGCAAATCATATTATATCTTACCATGAAACATAGAAATGAGATGCGATATCGCGTTTTAAGAAGCATTTGAACTCTATTGCTTCGATACGTAGATATCTGCAAACGCTATTTCCTTGCAAGGAAGTGTCGCATTTACATTCATTTGAAGTGTAGACGAGGAATACATGATACTTCGCAAATCATATTATATCTTACCATGAAACATAGAAATGAGATGCGATAGCGCGTTTTAAGAAGCATTTGAACTCTATTGCTTCGATACGTAGACATCTGCAAACGCTGTTTCCTTGCAAGGAAGTGTCGCATTTACATTCATTTGAAGTGTAGACGAGGAATACATAACACTTCGCAAATCATATTTTATCTTACCATGAAACATAGAAATGAGATGCGATATCGCGTTTTAAGAAGCATTAGAACTCTATTGCTACGATACCTAGACATCTGCAAACGCTATTTCCTAGCGAGCAAGTGTCGCATTTACATTCATTTGATGTGTAGACGAGGAATACATAGCACTTCGCAAATCATATTATATCTTACCATGAAACATAGTAATGAGATGCGATATCGCGTTTTAAGAAGCATTAGAACTCTATTGCTTCGATACGTAGACATCTGCAAACGGTATTTCCTTGTAAGGAAGTGTCGCATTTACATTCATTTGAAGTGTAGACGAGGAATACATAACACTTCGCAAATCATATTATATCTTACCATGAAACATAGAAATGAGATGCGATATCGCGTTTTAAGAAGCATTTGAACTCTATTGCTTCGATACGTAGACATCTGCAAACGCTATTTCCTTGCAAGGAACTGTCGCATTTACATTCATTTGAAGTGTAGACGAGGAATACATGACACTTCGCAAATCATATTATATCTTACCATGAAACATAGAAATGAGATGCGATATCGCGTTTTAAGAAGCATCAGAAATCCATTGCTATGATACGTAGACATCTGCAAACGCTATTTTCGTGCAAGCAAGTGTCGCATTTACATTCATTTGAATCGTAGACGAGGATTGCATAACACTTCGCAATGAATATTATATCTTATCATGAAACATAGATATGAGATGCAATATCTCGTTTTAAGAAGCATTTCAACTCTATTGCTTCGATACGTAGGCATCTGCAAACGCTATTTCCTTGCAAGGAAGTGTCGCATTTACATTCATTTGAGGTGTAGACGAGGAATGCATAACACTTCGCAAATCATATTATATCTTACCATGAAACATAGAAATGAGATGCGATATCGCGCTTTAAGAAGCATTTGAACTCTATTGCTACGATACGTAGACACCTGCAATCGCTGTTTCCTTGCAAGGAAGTGTCGCATTTACTTTCATTTGAATCGTAGACGAGGAATGCATAACACTTCACAATGAATATTATATCTTACCATGATACATAGAAATGAGATGCGATATTGCGTTTTAAGAAGCATTAGAAAGCTATTGCTACGATACGTAGACATCTGCAAACGCTATTTCCTAGCGAGGAAGTATCGCATTCACATTCATTTGAAGTGTATACGAGGAAGACATGACACTTCGCAAATCATATTATGTCTTACCATGAAACATAGAAGTGAGATGCGATATCGCGTTTTAAGAAGCATTAGAATACTATTGCTACGATAGGCAGATATTTGCAAACGCTATTTCCTTGCAAGGAAGTGTAGTATTTACATTCATTTGAAGTATAGACGAGGAATACATAACACTTCGCAAATCATATTATATCTTACCATGAAACATAGAAATGAGATGCGATATCGCGTTTCAAGAATCATAAGAACTCTATTGTTACGATACGTAGACATCTGCAAACGCTATTTCCTTGCAAGGAAGTGTCGCATTTACTTTCATTTGAATCGTAGACGAGGAATGCATAACACTTCGCAATGAATATTATATCTTACCATGATACATAGAAATGAGATGCGATATCGCGTTTTATGAAGCATTAGAACACTATTGCTACGATAGGTAGACATCTGCAAATGCTATTTCCTTGCAAGGAAGTATCGCATTTACTTTCATTTGAATCGTAGACGAGGAATGCATAACACTTCGCAATGAATATTATATCTTACCATGAAACATAGAAATGAGATGCGATGTCGCGTTTTAAGAAGCATTAGAACTCTATTGCTACGATAGGTAGACATCTGCAAATGCTATTTCCTTGCAAGGAAGTATCGCATTTACGTTCATTTGCATCGTAGACGAGGAATGCATAACACTTCGCAAGTCATATTATATCTTACCATGAAACATAGAAATGAGATGCGATATCGCGTTTTAAGAATTATAAGAACTCTATTGCTACGATACGTAGACATCTGCAAACGCTATTTCCTTGCAAGGAAGTGTCGCATTTACTTTCATTTGAATCGTAGACGAGGAATGCATAACACTTCGCAATGAATATTATATCTTATCATGAAACATAGATATTAGATGCAATATCTCGTTTTAAGAAGCATTGGAACTCTATTGCTACGATACCTAGACATCTGCAGACGCTATTTCCTAGCGAGGAAGTGTCGCATTCACATTCATTTGAAGTGTAGACGAGGAATACGTAACACTTCGCAAATCATATTATACCTTACCATGAAACATAGAAATGAGATGCGATATCGCTTTTTAAGGATCATAAGAACTCTATTGCTACGATACGTAGACATCTGCAAGCGCTATTTCCTTGCAAGGAAGTGTCGCATTTACATTCATTTGAATCGTAGGCGAGGAATGCAGAGCACTTCGCAATGAATATTATATCTTATCATGAAACATAGATATGAGATGCAGTATCTCGTTTTAAGAAGCATTTGAACTCTATTGCTTCGATACGTAGACATTTGCAAACGCTATTTCCTTGCAAGGAAGCATCGCATTTACATTCATTTGAAGTGTTGACGAGGAATACATAACACTTCGCAAATCATATTACATCTTACCATGAAACATAGAAATGAGATGCGATATCGCGTTTTAAGAAGCATTAAAACTCTATTGCTTCGATACGTAGACATCTGCAAACGCTATTTCCTTGCAAGGAAGTGTCGCATTTACATTCATTTGAATCGTAGGCGAGGAATGCATAACACTTCGCAAATCATAATGCATCTTACCATGAATCGTAGAAATGAGATGCGATATCGCGTTTTAAGAAGCATTAGAACTCTATTGCTACGATACCCAGACATCTGCAGACGCTATTTCCTAACAAGGTAGTGTCGCATTTACATTCATTTGATGTGTAGACGAGGAACACATGACACTTAGCAAATCATCTTATATCTTACCATGAAACATAGAAATGAGATGCGATATCGCGTTTTAAGAAGCATTAGAACTCTATTGCTACGACACGTAGACACCTGCAAACGCAATTTCCTTGCAAGGAAGTGTCGCATTTACATTCATTTGAAGTGTAGACGAGCAATACATGACACTTCGCAAATCATATTATATCTTACCATGATACATAGAAATGAGATGCGGTATCGCGTTCTAAGAAGCATCAGAAATCCATTGCTACGATACGTAGACATCTGCAGACGCAATTTCCTTGCAAGGAAGTGTCGCATTTACATTCATTTGATGTGTAGACGAGGAATACATAGCACTTCGCAAATCATATTATATCTTACCATGAAACATAGAAATCAGATGCGATATCGCGTTTTAAGAAGCATTTGAACTCTATTGCTTCGATACGTAGACATCTGCAAGCGCTATTTCCTTGCAAGGAAGTGTCGCATTTACATTCATTTGAATCGTAGACGAGGAATGCATAACACTTCGCAATGAATACTATATCTTATCATGAAACATAGATATGAGATGCAATATCTCTTTTTAAGAAGCATTTGAACTCTATTTCTTCGATACGTAGACATCTGCAAACGCTATTTCCTTGCAATGAAGTGTCGCATTTACATTCATTTGAAGTGTAGACGAGGAATACATGATACTTCGCAAATCATATTATATCTTACCATGAAACATAGAAATGAGATGCGATATCGCGTTTTAAGAAGCATTTGAGCTCAATTCCTTCGATACGTAGACATCTGCAAACGCTGTTTCCTTGCAAGGAAGTGTCGCATTAACATTCATTTGAAGTGTAGACGAGGAATACATAACACTTCTCAAATTATATTATATCTTACCATGAAATATAGAAATGAGATGCGATATCGCGTTTCAAGAATCATAAGAACTCTATTGTTACGATACGTTGACATCTGCAAACGCTATTTCCTTGCAAGGAAGTGTCGCATTTACTTTCATTTGAATCGTAGATGAGGAATGCATAACACTTCGCTATGAATATTATATCTTATCATGAAACATACATATGAGATGCAGTATCTCGTTTTAAGAAGCATTTGAACTCTATTGCTTCGATACGTAGACATCTGCAAGCGCTATTTCCTTGCAAGGAAGTGTCGCATTTACATTCATTTGAATCGTAGACGAGGAATGCATAACACTTCGCAATGAATACTATATCTTATCATGAAACATAGATATGAGATGCAATATCTCGTTTTAAGAAGCATTTGAACTCTGTTGCTTCGATACGTAGACATCTGCAAACGCTATTTCCTTGCAAGGAAGTTTCGCATTTACATTCATTTGAAGTGTAGACGAGGAATACATGATACTTCGCAGATCATATTATATCTTACCATGAAACATAGAAATGGGATGCGATATCGCGTTTTAAGAAGCATTAGAAAACTATTGCTACGATAGGTAGACATTTGCAAACGCTATTTCCTTGCAACGAAGTGTTGCATTTACATTCATTTGAAGTGTAGACGAGGAATACATGATACTTCGCAAATCATATTATATCTTACCATGAAATATAGAAATGAGATGCGATATCGCGTTTTAAGAAGCATTAGAACTCTATTGCTACGATAGGTAGACATCTGCAATCGCTATTTCCTTGCAAGGAAGTGTCGCATTTACATTCATTTGAGGTGTACACGAGGTATACATAACTCTTCGCAAATCATGTTATATCTTACCATGAAACATAGAAATGAGATGCGATATCGCGTTTTAAGAAGCATTAGAAAGCTATTGCTACGATACGTAGACATCTGCAAACGCTATTTCCTAGCGAGGAAGTATCGCATTCACATTCATTTGAAGTGTAGACGAGGAATACATAACACTTCGCAAATCATGTTATATCTTACCATGAAACATAGAAATGAGATGCGATATCGCGTTTTAAGAATCATATGAACTCTATTGCTACGATACGTAGACATCTGCAAACGCTATTTCCTTGCAAGGAAGTGTCGCATTTACATTCATTTGAATCGTAGACGAGGAATGCATAACACTTCGCAAATCATAATACATCTTACCATGAAACGTAGAAATGAGATGCGATATCGCGTTTTAAGAAGCATTAGAACTCTATTGCGACGATACCTAGACATCTGCAAACGCTATTTCCTAGCGAGCAAGTGTCGCATTCACGGTCATTTGAAGTGTAGACGAGGAATACATGACACTTCGCAAATCTTATTATATCTCACCATGAAACATAGTAATGAGATGCGATATCGCGTTTTAAGAAGCATTAGAACTCTATTGCTACGACACGTAGACACCTGCAAACGCTATTTCCTTGCAAGGAAGTGTCGCATTTACATTCATTTGAAGTGTAGACGAGGAATGCATAACACTTCGCAATGAATATTATATCTTATCATGAAACATAGATATGAGGTGCAATATCTCGTTCTAAGAAGCATCAGATATCCATTGCTACGATACGTAGACATCTGCAGACGCTATTTCCTTGCAAGGAAGTGTCGCATTTACATTCATTTGATGTGTAGACGAGGAATACATAGCACTTCGCAAATCATATTATATCTTACCATGAAACATAGAAATGAGATGCGATATCGCGTTTTAAGAAGCATTAGAACTCTATTGCTTCGATACGAAGACATCTGCAAACGCTATTTCCTTGTAATGTAACGTCAGGCGTACCGCCTGCCACCCTCCGGCGTCCACCTCATCATCCCCAGCATCCGTATCCGGAGCCCCTGCACACGGGCCACCCGCCGACTCGCCGTCCCTACAGAAGGAGACAAAGGTACGAGAGGGAAGAGGGATGCAGCATGCCGCGCCCACGCGCGATCTCCACACACGAGGGGGAGGACTTCACCCCGTATTACGAGGGCGAGGAGCTCTCCGACACGTACTGGGTCGAATCCCCAGCAATCACGAAGCCCTATACGTACTTCTCGTACATGTGGGATTAGAATAAGCACACTACTCACCTATGTACATACACACCAACACACACCTAGATTTAAGTGAATATATGTATATATTTTATTCATGCACGGTTATGTTCCGTTGCACTCGCGCGCACACTCGACGCTCGCGGCTCACGCTTAACGCGGGCCGCGCCCCACTCCGAACGGCCGCCCCACCACGAGGGCCGAGCGGCCGCCCTACTCCGACCGTCCGCCCCACTGCGAGGGCCCAGCGACTCGCGCGCCGCGCGACCCGAGGAGGTCGCGGACGCGAGATCCGAGAGTCAGTTCCAATCTCACCTCCGAACGGGAGAGTTGGTATCTCATCTCCGAACTGGAGAGTTCCAATCTCATCTCCGAACTGGAGAGTTGCTAACTCATCTCCGAACCGAGGAGTTCTAATCCAGCATCCGAACGATGCACTTCCGATCCGAGCAATAGGCTCATTCGCAACGAGCAATTAGCTCTAATGCATTCGTCTCTATCCATACTCCCATAGCGGAGTCCATTCGATACTTTATACTATTTCTAATTCTCATTGTAATCGCTAGTCAGTAACTTAGAACTTAGTCAAGTGTATTTAGTATAGTGAAATCATAGAATATAGTTTATTTTTACCAGATTCAAAGTATCTTTATTCGAGTCCAAATACAATTCCTTAATTCTACTCCACGGGTACGCTCGCGATTATTCTATTTCTATATCTCATCTGCGATAGTCTTGAGGCTCGACGACTAGAGCGAACCAGCGCTTAGTTGCTCCATCCTCACTTCTACCGTATACAGAATATCTTGCGCCCAGGTTGATCCCGGTAAGCTAGAGCGAACCAACGCTTAGCCGCGCCGTACTCGACCGAAGTTCAAGTATTCTCGACGAGCCTTGCACCTCCGACAAAGCGTACACGACGCGCGGGGAGGAGAGAGTTTATTCGTCGTCTCGCTCGGGAATACGTGGGTGATGCACCAGAATATTCAATATCCTGCGTTCGAGTCCTGGTACCTGTGAAGGAGGTTTCCTTCGCCGCACGACCCGTACCTCCGTTCCAGCCGAACGCCGCCGCCATCCCGGTTGCGGATCCAAGGCGCTCCAGGTACCTAGAAAGAGAAATCAGACAGCGGAATCAAGCCTTCGCAAGGTAAGTTTAGTGTTAATTACCGTTTTATCGAGTCCGAAACGCCAACGAACCCGGTCCGGACGCAATTCGCGTTATTTTCGGGAACGGTTACGACTTTGTGCCACCGTTGCGAGCGCAACCGCACCTCGGGACGTGACACGAAAGTTATTTTTGGTGACAGCGGTGGGATAGCCACGCGTTTCCTCCGGAAATTCTGCCGAAAGGAACCGCGAAACTAGATATGGCAACCCGGACTCCGACAAAAACGCGCCAGCAGACACAGCGAGCCGCCGCGATGGCCGATTCCGAACGCGAAAAACGCACTAGCAGAACGCTTGATTTCCAAGACGCTATCGCCGAGCCTCTTCCTAGTACCGCGCAACAAAATACTTCCGCGAAAAATACGAAAGCGACCGACCCGAGTAATGCCGCGTTGCTCCAGCAAATAGAAATTCTACGTCGTGAAATAGAATCTATTCGCAGAACGCCTGATTTAACGCGCGACGATACCGTTTCGCTGGATATTCCTCGGGGAAATCCGCTTTACGCACATAATTCGAGCTCTGATTTCAATACAAATAGTTCGCAACACGACGAGCTATCGCTTAAGCAGGCCCTCGAAGCCGTGCCGACATTCGATGGTCAGAACATTCCTATTCTTCAGTTTACCCGAGCGTGTAAACGCGCTTATGAGCTTATCCCTAATGGGTGCGAGCGAACTTTCACACGCCTGCTTAAGGGAAAACTCAAGGGTCGTGCCTACGCCGCGCTAGAAGACGAGCCGTGTTACACAATACTCGAATTAACGGACGTTCTTCGCAGCACTTTTTGCTCCGTAAAATCAGCTCATCATTATCGGGGTGAACTTGCAAATATATTTATGCGCGCGAACGAGCACATTCTAGATTACATCGGTCGAGTAAAAGATCTTAGAACCGCCATAATTGATTGCGAAAGGCTTGCTCGACGAGACACACCGGAATCGCTCGATGACGTAGACGCGCTCACATTACAATGTTTTAAAGACGGTCTCATTCCGGAAATTCGAATGCAAATGACTATAAGTTCATTCGGTACATTGCGAGAAACGTTCGCTCGAGCGCGGGAGCTCTATCAAATGCACGAACGTGATTGCAACCGGCTAGGTAGATCGCGTGTCGCGCGACCAGAATCGCGCGAAAAACCAGCCGAAATTATTTGCCGAAAATGCAATAATATCGGACATTACGCGACCGAGTATCGGCTCAGACCGCCATCGCCGTACCGACCGCAGGAATACTTGCGATCCAGGGACGTACCGCCTCCTACTCGAGGCCCCGCGTACGAACAACCGAGACAAATCGTAGCCAGGGACGCGCCCAAATTTTGTCGCTATTGCAAGACCCCGGGGCACGAAATAGGCGAGTGCCGAAAAAGGCAGTACAACAACGCGGTAAATAAAAATTCGGGAAACGACAATGGCCTCCGCACCCGCCGCGAGACAGGTGGCGAGGCCGCGCACCAAGTCCGTCCTCTCGCCGCGAACAACTCCAACGCGGAAATCGACGAAACGCCGCGATAAACATAACCGGAAAAACTAGCACGCCAAACGTAATTCTAAAATCCGATCTTCTAATTTCACCAACTCGCTTCATGGTGGACACTGGGGCGGAAATAAATATTATAAAACGTTCGGCTCTAAAAGCATCCGCGCGAATCGATAAGTCCGAGATCGTAATAATAACAGGGGTAACCGATGGCAAAACCGCAACCTTAGGGACGGTGAATCTTGTCATTTTCGGTCGCGTCGTCCCTTTTAATGTGGTCGAGGATGATTTTCCCCTTAAACCAAGCGGGATCCTCGGCTCCGGGTTCTGTATGGACGCAGAAATCTCTTTTCCAAATAAAATAATCAAATGGAATGGTAAGAGAATTCCTTTCGAAGACGATATCGAAGCACTCGAGGAACCGTCACCGGAGTCGAAAATAAAGCCTCTCCTATCGCCGAAACGTAAACAAGCGCCGCGCACGGAATCTATTCCCCCTCCGCCGCCGCGCCCGCCGCGTAAATCATCGCCTCCGCTGAAACGCGATGCAACAACGAAATCGAAGCTTCGAACGCAAGACAAAGCAGCTTCTCCGAAGTCAGGAGACCGTATCTCCATTCCGCCGAGATCAAATATCGGTATCAAGGTCCGCGTAGTTAATTCGAACCTCGCGGAAGGTATAATTCCTCGTATCGATCTTGCGCCGGGCATATTTTTCGGAAACGCTCTCGTCAGAGTAATTCGGGGCAAAGCGGTAACTCGAATAATTAATTCATCCGACCGCGCCGTCGAAATCGCGTTACCAGAGATCATACTCGAGCCCGCGCAAATCATGACTCCCCCTCCACGAGGAGGATAGTCCGTCGCTGTATCCGGTTTTTTCTAAATCTACTAAATCTAACGTATCCGCCGTACCGATCGGCTCATCCCAAAAAGGGAAAACTTCTATTTCTTTCTCGAGTCAGACACCATATTCGACACTCGAAACTCCTCCTTCGCGTTGCAAAATCGCGAATGTTCAACAAATCTCCTATGCTCAGGCGGTTAAAAATAATATACAACAGGCGCCGTTAAAACAGACATCGAAATCCGCCAATCCTTCGAAATCTCGCCTAGATCGAATTCTTAGTCTCCTCCGTCTCGACCACCTCAACGCAGAGGAAAGAGAGCACGTCGTCCGTCTCGTTCAAAGCACGCAGGAGCTTTTTCACATTGAGGGGGATAAATTAGGGCATACGTCAGCAACCACGCACAAGATTCCAACCGTCGACGACCGCCCCGTCAATGTGAAACAATACCGATTCCCACCAGCTCATAAGGAGGAGATTCGACGACAAGTCGACAAATTTTTACAAAATGGTGTCATCTCTCCGTCAAAATCACCATATAATTCGCCATTGTGGGTTGTCCCAAAGAAACCGGACTCCTTGGGCAACAAGCAATGGCGCGTCGTCATCGACTACCGCGCACTCAATGAGAAATCTGTCGCCGATGCCTATCCCCTCCCTTGCATTACCGAGATACTTGATCAGCTCGGGAGTGCGAAGTATTTTAGTACATTCGATCTCGCGAGCGGATTTCACCAGATCCCAATGGAGCCCGCCGATGCTCCTAAAACTGCTTTTTCGACGCCTCACGGGCATTATGAATTTAAAAGAATGCCATTCGGATTAAAAAATGCGCCAGCGACGTTCCAACGACTTATGGACAATGTCCTGTCCGGTCTCCAGGGGAACGAAATTTTCGTCTATTTGGACGACATTGTTATCTACGCTAGCTCTCTTCAAGAACATCGACTTAAATTCGATAAATTAACTCAACGGCTCAAAGAAGCTAATTTAGTATTGCAGCCGGATAAGTGCGAATTCTTGAGGAGAGAAGTAAGCTATTTGGGTCATATTATCAGTGAGCACGGTGTAAAACCTGACCCTGCGAAAATTAGCGCCGTCAAAAATTTTCCGCGCCCGCGCAACGCGAAACAGATCAAACAATTCCTCGGGCTCGCGGGATACTACAGGCGGTTCATCGCAAATTTTTCTAATATTGCTAAGCCACTTACAAATTTGTTAAAAAAAGACGCGCCCTTTGTATGGCGTAACGAGCAAGAGAATTCATTCGTCAAACTCCGAGATTGCCTATGCGAAGCGCCTATCTTGCAGTACCCCAACTTCAAACAACCATTCGTGATAACGACCGACGCGTCCGCCGAAGCTATTGGTGCTATCTTGAGTCAAGGACCAATAGGCCGCGACTTGCCAATCGCGTACACGTCGCGACTGTTAAACGCTGCGGAGAAAAACTACTCCACGATCGAGAAGGAGTGTCTGGCGATTGTCTACGCCGTCCATTACTTTCGTCCATACATATACGGTAATCAATTCAAACTCGTTACCGACCATCGACCGTTAGTGTGGATGAATTCGGTCAAGGACCCGTCAAGTAGACTCGTACGGTGGAGGCTTAAGTTAGCGGAATTTGACTACGAGATGGTCTATAAAAGTGGAAAAACGAACCTTAATGCGGACGCATTGTCGCGGAATCCCGCTCAAATTTTTCCGCTCTCGTATTCAGAAAACTCGGAGGACGACATCTTCGATGTGCCTCCGGAAACCCGTAAAAAGTATACCACACTAGCGCCTCCTCCTACTCCGGTAACATCAGAACCTGAATTACCGACTCCAGGCACGTCCTTCCGTACCAACACAGCACCACCTCCGCAAGTCGCCAGCGACAGCACCGACTTCTATACTCCTGCTCCAAATGAATTTTTCCGACGCGAACCTCTATTTAATTTCAGCCGTGACGCATTATCAACGCGACGAGACAATGTAGTTGTCTTCGTCACGCAATCTGGGCACCCCTATGACACGGGCGCCAAAGATCTAGCAAACGCTGAAAAATTCCTCCTAAACAAAAATCACGTCCTTACCAAAGCCAAAGTCATACAAATCGGAAACGAATTCCAAATCCAGCTTCCAATCATCGAACATTCCACCAGATCAATCAATTTCCAGACCGTAATAGAAACATTCAGATCCTTGTGCGACGTTGTAAACGAATTACAATTACAAACATTTAGTATCGCACAAACCTATCTAGACTCCGTATCCTGGTCCCGAATCCAGAAAATCCTTCAAGACCTGTTTTACGAAACAACTGTCCAGATTACGGTCTGCCAGGGCCTCATTAAAACCCCTTCGGTCGAAGAGCGACTGAAAATAATAAGAGAAAACCACGACTCCCCTGTGGGAGGTCACAAAGGGGTTAATAAAACTTATTCTCGCATCAGACAACAATACTTTTGGCCAAACATGAAAACACAAATACAAGAATATATTGGCAAATGTAAAAGTTGTCAGACAGAGAAACTGGTCCGGGTAAAGACCAGACAGCCTCTCACTTTAACCGACACCCCTGGCAGGGCATTCGATAAGATTTCAATGGACGTAATGGGTCCTCTTCCCGAAACTTCCGACGGTTATACGAGTATCCTCACGATCCAAGATCTCCTCACTAAATACTCAGTCGCAGTTCCTCTCAAAACCACCACCGCAGTAGACATTGCCGAAGCTTTAATAAAAGAATTCATTTGTAAGTTCGGATGCCCGAAAGGCATACTCACGGACCAAGGTTCGAACTTTATAAACAGCTTGATTAAAGCCATAGCAATCAAATTCCGTATTAAGCAATACAAGTCCACTGCGTTCCATCCACAGACAAACGGGTCCGTTGAACGATCTCACCACGTCCTGGCCGAATATCTGAAGCATTACATAGAGTCGAGTAACGATTGGGTGAATTGGTTACCGTATGCAATGTTTTCATACAACACCAGTGTGCACGAGGGTACATTATACACCCCACACGAACTAGTGTTCGGCAGGATAGCTAGGACGCCGTCAGCCACTCCTTTTCAGGACAGCTCTGATAACGAAACTTATAGCGACTATCTTATACAACTTCAGGAGAAAATCTCGAAATCTCAGGATTTGGCTAAAGCCAATCTAGACAATGCGAAACGCCGTTCTAAATATTATTATGACCGAAATCTCAATGTCCAAAACTTCGAGGTAGGCCAATGGGTCTATCTTTTAAAAGAGCCGAACAAACATAAGTTCCAGGCACAGTATTCTGGACCGTACCGTATCCTCGAAATTTTGGGCAATTGTAATGTTAAGCTGAATGTAAAAGGGCGCCATAAAATTGTTCATACGAACAAAATCAAAATTTGTAAACGAATGCATAGTATGCAGAGTGTGGATGCTAGTGAAAGAAAAGTGCGAAAAACTGAAAATGAAGTCAGTGAGAGCAGTGACATTCAAACGAACGCTGAAAGTGAAAGCGACGAAAGTGCCTGCAATCCGAAGGAAGCCCGCAGCCACGGTCCAAACTCCAAACGTTATCGCCAGGATCAACCAGGCGAAAAACCTCAGATTCCGCAGCATCCAG
This sequence comes from Xylocopa sonorina, assembly GCF_050948175.1. Taxonomy (NCBI): domain Eukaryota; kingdom Metazoa; phylum Arthropoda; class Insecta; order Hymenoptera; family Apidae; genus Xylocopa; species Xylocopa sonorina. Next base: position 813,782 of record NW_027490224.1, on the reverse strand, counting down.
CCGACAGGACCAAGAGAAGGATCCAGCATCCCGAAATCTACCCAACAGACAAGAGATCTCGGCATGGCCGAGATTCTTTTTCCAAGGGGGGTGGTGTAACGTCAGGCGTACCGCCTGCCACCCTCCGGCGTCCACCTCATCATCCCCAGCATCCGTATCCGGAGCCCTTGCACACGGGCCACCCGCCGACTCGCCGTCCCTACAGAAGGAGACAAAGGTACGAGAGGGAAGAGGGATGCAGCATGCCGCGCCCACGCGCGATCTCCACACACGAGGGGGAGGACTTCACCCCGTATTACGAGGGCGAGGAGCTCTCCGACACGTACTGGGTCGAATCCCCAGCAATCACGAAGCCCTATACGTACTTCTCGTACATGTGGGATTAGAATAAGCACACTACTCACCTATGTACATACACACCAACACACACCTAGATTTAAGTGAATATATGTATATATTTTATTCATGCACGGTTATGTTCCGTGCACTCGCGCGCACACTCGACGCTCGCGGCTCACGCTTAACGCGGGCCGCGCCCCACTCCGAACGGCCGCCCCACCACGAGGGCCGAGCGGCCGCCCTACTCCGACCGTCCGCCCCACCGCGAGGGCCCAGCGACTCGCGCGCCGCGCGACCCGAGGAGGTCGCGGACGCGAGATCCGAGAGTCAGTTCGTATCTCATCTCCGAACCGAGGAGTTCTAATCCAGCATCCGAACGATGCACTTCCGATCCGAGCAATAGGCTCATTCGCAACGAGCAATTAGCTCTAATGCATTCGTCTCTATCCATACTCCCATAGCGGAGTCCATTCGATACTTTATACTATTTCTAATTCTCATTGTAATCGCTAGTCAGTAACTTAGAACTTAGTCAAGTGTATTTAGTATAGTGAAATCATAGAATATAGTTTATTTTTACCAGATTCAAAGTATCTTTATTCGAGTCCAAATACAATTCCTTAATTCTACTCCACGGGTACGCTCGCGATTATTCTATTTCTATATCTCATCTGCGATAGTCTTGAGGCTCGACGACTAGAGCGAACCAGCGCTTAGTTGCTCCATCCTCACTTCTACCGTATACAGAATATCTTGCGCCCAGGTTGATCCCGGTAAGCTAGAGCGAACCAACGCTTAGCCGCGCCGTACTCGACCGAAGTTCAAGTATTCTCGACGAGCCTTGCACCTCCGACAAAGCGTACACGACGCGCGGGGAGGAGAGAGTTTATTCGTCGTCTCGCTCGGGAATACGTGGGTGATGCACCAGAATATTCAATTTCCTGCGTTCGAGTCCTGGTACCTGTGAAGGAGGTTTCCTTCGCCGCACGACCCGTACCTCCGTTCCAGCCGTACGCCGCCGCCATCCCGGTTGCGGATCCAAGGCGCTCCAGGTACCTAGAAAGAGAAATCAGACAGCGGAATCAAGCCTTCGCAAGGTAAGTTTAGTGTTAATTACCGTTTTATCGAGTCCGAAACGCCAACGAACCCGGTCCGGACGCAATTCGCGTTATTTTCGGGAACGGTTACGACTTTGTGCCACCGTTGCGAGCGCAACCGCACCTCGGGACGTGACAAAACATAGAAATGAGATGCGATATCGCGTTTTAAGAAGCATTAGAACTCTACTGCTACGATACGTAGACATCTGCAATCGCTATTTCCTTGCAAGGAAGTGTCGCATTTACATTCATTTGATGTGTATACGAGGAATACATAACACTTCGCAAATCATATTATATCTTACCATGAAACATAGAAATGAGATGCGATATCGCGTTTTAAGAAGCATTAGAACTCTACTGCTACGATACGTAGACATCTGCAATCGCTATTTCCTTGCAAGGAAGTGTCGCATTTACTTTCATTTGAATCGTAGACGAGGAATGCATAACACTTCGCAATGAATATTACATCTTACCATGAAGCATAGAAATAAGATGCGATATCGCGCTTTAAGAGGCATTAGAAATCTATTGCTGCGATACGTAGACATCTGCAAACGCTATTTCCTTGCAAGGAAGTGTCGCATTTACATTCATTTGAAGTGTAGACGAGGAATGCATAACACATCGCAATGAATATTATATCTTATCATGAAACATAGATATGAGATGCAATATCTCGTTTTAAGAAGCATTTGAACTCTATTGCTTCGATACGTAGACATCTGCATACGCTATTTCCTTGCAAGGAAGAGTCGCATTTACATTCATTTGAAGTGTAGACGAGGAATGCATAACACATCGCAATGAATATTATATCTTATCATGAAACATAGATATGAGATGCAATATCTCGTTTTAAGAAGCATTTGAACACTATTGCTTCGATACGTAGACATCTGCAAACGCTATTTCCTTGCAAGGAAGAGTCGCATTTACATTCATTTGAAGTGTAGACGAGGAATACAGGACACTTCGAAAATCATATTATATCTTACCATGAAACATAGAAATGAGATGCGACATCGCGTTTTATGAAACATTAGAACTCTATTGCTACGATACCTAGACACCTACAGACGCTATTTCTTAGCAAGGAAGTGTCGCATTTACAATCATTTGAAGTGTAGACGAGGAATACATAACACTTCGCAAATCATATTATATCTTACCATGAAACATAGAAATGAAATGCGATATCGCGTTTTAAGAAGCATTAGAACTCTATTGCTACGATACCTAGACATCTGCAGACGCTATTTCCTAGCAAGGAAGTGTCGCATTTAAATTCATTTGAAGTGTAGACGAGGAATACATGACACTTCGCAAATCATATTATATCTTACCATGATACATAGAAATGAGATGCGATATCGCGTTTTAAGAAGCATCAGAAATGTATTGCTACGATACGTAGACATCTGCAAACGCTATTTCCTAGCGAGGAAGTGTCGCATTTACATTCATTTGAATAGTATACGAGGAATACATAACACTTCGCAAATCATGTTATATCTTACCATGAAACATAGAAACGAGATGCGATATCGCGTTTTAAGAATCATATGAACTCTATTGCTACGATACGTAGACATCTGCAAACGCTACTTCCTTGCAAGGAAGTGTCGCATTTACATTCATTTGAAGTGTAGACGAGGAATACATAACACTTCGCAAATCATATTACATCTTACCATGAAACATAGAAATGACATGCGATATCGCGTTTTAAGAAGCATTAGAACTCTATTGCTACGATACCTAGACATCTGCAGACGCTATTTCCTAGCAAGGAAGTGTCGCATTTACATTCATTTGAAGTGTAGACGAAGAATACATGACACTTCGCAAATCATATTATATCTTACCATGAAACATAGAAATGAGATGCGATATCGCGTTTTAAGAAGCATTAGAAAGCTATTGCTACGATACGTAGACATCTGCAATCGGTATTTCCTTGCAAGGAAGTGTCGCATTTACTTTCATTTGAATCGTAGACGAGGAATGCATAACACTTCGCACTGAATATTATATCTTATCATGAAACATAGGTATGAGATGCAATATCTCGTTTTAAGAAGCATTTGAACTCTATTGCTTCGATACGTAGACATCCGCAAACGCTATTTCCTTGCAAGGAAGTGTCGCATTTACATTCATTTGAAGTGTAGACGAGGAATACATAACACTTCGCAAATCATATTATATCTTACCATGAAACATAGAAATCAGATGCGATATCGCGTTTTAAGAAGCATTAGAAAGCTATTGCTAACGATACGTAGACATCTGCAAACGCTATTTCCTAGCGAGGACGTATCGCATTCACATTCATTTGAAGTGTAGACGAGGAATACATGACACTTCGCAAATCATGTTATATCTTACCATGAAACATAGAAATGAGATGCGATATCGCGTTTTAAGGATCATATGAACTCTATTGCTACGATACGTAGACATCTGCAAACGCTATTTCCCAGCGAGGAAGTGTCGCATTTACATTCATTTGAAGTGTAGACGAGGAATACATGATACTTCGCAAATCATGTTATATCTTACCATGAAACATAGAAATGAGATGCGATATCGCGTTTTAAGAAGCATCAGAAATCCATTGCTACGATACGTAGATTTCTGCAAACGCTATTTCCTAGCAAGGAAGTGTCGCATTTACATTCATTTGATGTGTAGACGAGGAATACATAGTACTTCGCAAGTCATATTATATCTTACCATGAAACATAGAAATGAGATGCGATATCGCGTTTTAAGAAGCATTAGAACTCTATTGCTACGATACATAGACATCTGCAAACGCTATTTCCTTATAAGGAAGTGTCGCATTTACATTCATTTGATGTGTATACGAGGAATACATAACACTTCGCAAATCATATTATATCTTACCATGAAACATAGAAATGAGATGCGATATCGCGTTTTAAGAAGCATTAGAACTCTACTGCTACGATACGTAGACATCTGCAATCGCTATTTCCTTGCAAGGAAGTGTCGCATTTACATTCATTTGATGTGTATACGAGGAATACATAACACTTCGCAAATCATATTATATCTTACCATGAAACATAGAAATGAGATGCGATATCGCGTTTTAAGAAGCATTAGAACTCTACTGCTACGATACGTAGACATCTGCAATCGCTATTTCCTTGCAAGGAAGTGTCGCATTTACTTTCATTTGAATCGTAGACGAGGAATGCATAACACTTCGCAATGAATATTACATCTTACCATGAAGCATAGAAATAAGATGCGATATTGCGCTTTAAGAAGCATTAGAAATCTATTGCTGCGATACGTAGACATCTGCAAACGCTATTTCCTTGCAAGGAAGTGTCGCATTTACATTCATTTGAATCGTAGACGAGGAATGCATAACACTTCGCACTGAATATTATATCTTATCATGAAACATAGGTATGAGATGCAATATCTCGTTTTAAAAAGCATTTGAACTCTATTGCTTCGATACGTAGACATCCGCAAACGCTATTTCCTTGCAAGGAAGTGTCGCATTTACATTCATTTGAAGTGTAGACGAGGAATACATAACACTCCGCAAATCATATTATATCTTACCATGAAACATAGAAATGAGATGCGATATAGCGTTTTACGAATCATAAGAACTCTATTGCTTCGATACGTAGACATCCGCAAACGCTATTTCCTTGCAAGGAAGTGTCGCATTTACATTCATTTGAAGTGTAGACGAGGAATGCATAACACATCGCAATGAATGTTATATCTTATCATGAAACATAGATATGAGATGCAATATCTCGTTTTAAGAAGCATTTGAACTCTATTGCTTCGATACGTAGACATCTGCATACGCTATTTCCTTGCAAGGAAGTGTCGCATTTACATTCATTTGATGTGTATACGAGGAATACATAACACTTCGCAAATCATATAATATCTTACCATGAAACATAGAAATGAGATGCGATATCGCGTTTTAAGAAGCATTAGAACTCTACTGCTACGATACGTAGACATCTGCAATCGCTATTTCCTTGCAAGGAAGTGTCGCATTTACTTTCATTTGAATCGTAGACGAGGAATGCATAACACTTCGCAATGAATATTACATCTTACCATGAAGCATAGAAATAAGATGCGATATCGCGCTTTAAGAGGCATTAGAAATCTATTGCTGCGATACGTAGACATCTGCAAACGCTATTTCCTTGCAAGGAAGTGTCGCATTTACATTCATTTGAAGTGTAGACGAGGAATGCATAACACATCGCAATGAATATTATATCTTATCATGAAACATAGATATGAGATGCAATATCTCGTTTTAAGAAGCATTTGAACTCTATTGCTTCGATACGTAGACATCTGCATACGCTATTTCCTTGCAAGGAAGTGTCGCATTTACATTCATTTGATGTGTATACGAGGAATACATAACACTTCGCAAATCATATTATATCTTACCATGAAACATAGAAATGAGGTGCGATATCGCGTTTTAAGAAGCATTAGAACTCTACTGCTACGATACGTAGACATCTGCAATCGCTATTTCCTTGCAAGGAAGTGTCGCATTTACTTTCATTTGAATCGTAGACGAGGAATGCATAACACTTCCCAATGAATATTACATCTTACCATGAAGCATAGAAATGAGATGCGATATCGCGCTTTAAGAGGCATTAGAAATCTATTGCTGCGATACGTAGACATCTGCAAACGCTATTTCCTTGCAAGGAAGTGTCGCATTTACATTCATTTGAAGTATAGACGAGGAATACATGACACTTCGCAAATCATATAATATCTTACCATGAAACATAGAAATGAGATGCGATATCGCGTTTTAAGAATCATAAGAACACTATTGCTACGATACGTAGACATTTGCAAACGCTATTTCCTTGCAAGGAAGTGTCGCATTTACATTCATTTGAAGTGTTGACGAGGAATACATAACACTTCGCAAATCATATTATATCTTTCCATGAAACATAGAAATGAGATGCGATGTCGCGTTTTAAGAAGCATCAGAAATCCATTGCTACGATACGTAGATATCTGCAAACGCTATTTCCTAGCGAGGAAGTGTCGCATTTACATTCATTTGATGTGTAGACGAGGAAAACATAATACTTCGCAAGTCATATTATATCTTACCATGAAACATAGAAATGAGATGCGATATCGCGTTTTAAGAAGCATTAGAACTCTATTGCTACGATACATAGACATCTGCAAACGCTATTTCCTTACAAGGAAGTGTCGCATTTACATTCATTTGATGTGTATACGAGGAATACATAACACTTCGCAAATCATATTATATCTTACCATGAAACATAGAAATGAGATGCGATATCGCGTTTTAAGAATCATATGAACTCTATTGCTACGATACGTAGACATCTGCAAACGCTACTTCCTTGCAAGGAAGTGTCGCATTTGCATTCATTTGAAGTGTAGACGAGGAATACATAACACTTCGCAAATCATATTACATCTTACCATGAAACATAGAAATGACATGCGATATCGCGTTTTAAGAAGCATCAGAAATGTATTGCTACGATACGTAGACATCTGCAAACGCTATTTCCTAGCGAGGAAGTGTCGCATTTACATTCATTTGAATAGTATACGAGGAATACATAACACTTCGCAAATCATGTTATATCTTACCATGAAACATAGAAACGAGATGCGATATCGCGTTTTAAGAATCATATGAACTCTATTGCTACGATACGTAGACATCTGCAAACGCTACTTCCTTGCAAGGAAGTGTCGCATTTGCTTTCATTTGAATCGTAGACGAGGAATGCATAACACTTCGCAAATCATATTACATCTTACCATGAAACATAGGAATGAGATGCGATATCGAGTTTTAAGAAGCATTAGAACTCTATTGCTACGATACCTAGACATCTGCAGACGCTATTTCCTAGCAAGGAAGTGTCGCATTTACATTCATTTGAAGTGTAGACGAGGAATACATAACACTTCGCAAATCATATTACATCTTACCATGAAACATAGAAATGACATGCGATATCGCGTTTTAAGAAGCATTAGAACTCTATTGCTACGATACCTAGACATCTGCAGACGCTATTTCCTAGCAAGGAAGTGTCGCATTTACATTCATTTGAAGTGTAGACGAAGAATACATGACACTTCGCAAATCATATTATATCTTACCATGAAACATAGAAATGAGATGCGATATCGCGTTTTAAGAAGCATTAGAAAGCTATTGCTACGATACGTAGACATCTGCAATCGGTATTTCCTTGCTAGGAAGTGTCGCATTTACTTTCATTTGAATCGTAGACGAGGAATGCATAACACTTCGCAATGAATATTACATCTTACCATGAAGCATAGAAATAAGAAGCGATATCGCGCTTTAAGAGGCATTAGAAATCTATTGCTGCGATACGTAGACATCTGCAAACGCTATTTCCTTGCAAGGAAGTGTCGCATTTACATTCATTTGAATCGTAGGCGAGGAATGCATAACACTTCGCACTGAATATTATATCTTATCATGAAACATAGGTATGAGATGCACTATCTCGTTTTAAGAAGCATTTGAACTCTATTGCTTCGATACGTAGACATCCGCAAACGCTATTTCCTTGCAAGGAAGTGTCGCATTTACATTCATTTGAAGTGTAGACGAGGAATACATAACACTTCGCAAATCATATTATATCTTACCATGAAACATAGAAATGAGATGCGATATCGCGTTTTAAGAAGCATTAGAAGGCTATTGCTAACGATACGTAGACATCTGCAAACGCTATTTCCTAGCGAGGACGTATCGCATTCACATTCATTTGAAGTGTAGACGAGGAATACATGACACTTCGCAAATCATGTTATATCTTACCATGAAACATAGAAACGAGATGCGATATCGCGTTTTAAGAATCATATGAACTCTATTGCTACGATACGTAGACATCTGCAAACGCTACTTCCTTGCAAGGAAGTGTCGCATTTGCATTCATTTGAATCGTAGACGAGGAATGCATAACACTTCGCAAATCATATTACATCTTACCATGAAACATAGAAATGAGATGCGATATCGAGTTTTAAGAAGCATTAGAACTCTATTGCTACGATATCTAGACATCTGCAGACGCTATTTCCTAGCAAGGAAGTGTCGCATTTACATTCATGTGAAGAGTAGACGAGGAATACATAACACTACGCAAATCATATTATATCTTACCATGAAACATAGAAATGAGATGCGATATCGCGTTTTAAGAATCATAAGAACTCTATTGCTACGATACGTAGACATCCGCAAACGCTATTTCCTAGCAAGGAAGTGTCGCATTTACATTCATTTGAAGTGTAGACGAAGAATACATGACACTTCGCAAATCATATTATGTCTTACCATGAAACATAGAAATGAGATGCGATATCGCGTTTTAAGAAGCATTAGAAAGCTATTGCTACGATACGTAGACATCTGCAATCGGTATTTCCTTGCAAGGAAGTGTCGCATTTACTTTCATTTGAATCGTAGACGAGGAATGCATAATACTTCGCAATGAATAATATATCTCATGAAACATAGATATGAGATGCAATATCTCGTTATAAGAAGCATTTGAATTCTATTGCTTCAATACGTAGACATCTGCAAACGCTATTTCCTTGCAAAGAAGTGTCGCATTTACATTCATTTGAATCGTAGACGAGGAATGCATAACACTTCGCAAATCACATTACATCTTACCATGAAACATAGAAATGAGATGCGATATCGAGTTTAAAGAAGCATTAGAACACTATTGCTACGATACCTAGACATCTGCAGACGCTATTTCCTAGCAAGGAAGTGTCACATTTACATTCATTTGAATCGTAGACGAGGAATGCATAACACTTCGCAAATCATGATATATCTTACCATGAAACATAGAAATGAGATGCGATATCGAGTTTTAAGAAGCATTAGAACTCTATTGCTACGATACCTAGACATCTGCAGACGCTATTTCCTTGCAAGGAAGAGTCGCATTTACATTCATTTGAAGTGTAGACGAGGAATACATAACACTTCGCAAATCATATTATATCTTACCATGAAACATAGAAATGAAATGCGATATCGCGTTTTAAGAAGCATTAGAACTCTAATGCTACGATACCTAGACATCTGCAGAGGCTACTTCCTAGCAAGGAAGTGTCGCATTTAAATTCATTTGAAGTGTAGACGGGGAATACATGACACTTCGTAAATCATATTATATCTTACCATGATACATAGAAATGAGATGCGATATCGCGTATTAAGAAGCATTAGAAATCTATTGCTACGATACGTAGACATCTGCAAACGCTATTTCCTAGCGAGGAAGTGTCGCATTTACATTCATTTGAATCGTAGACGAGGAATACATAACACTTCGCAAATCATGTTATATCTTACCATGAAACATAGAAACGAGATGCGATATCGCGTTTTAAGAATCGTATGAACTCTATTGCTACGATACGTAGACATTTGCAAACGCTACTTCCTTGCAAGGAAGTGTCGCATTTACATTCATTTGAATCGTAGACGAGGAATGCATAACACTTCGCAAATCATATTACATCTTACCATGAAACATAGAAATGAGATGCGATATCGCGTTTTAAGAAGCATTAGAAAGCTATTGCTACGATACGTAGACATCTGCGATCGGTATTTCCTTGCAAGGAAGTGTCGCATTTACTTTCATTTGAATCGTAGACGAGGAATGCATAATACTTCGCAATGAATAATATATCTCATGAAACATAGATATGAGATGCAATATCTCGTTTTAAGAAGCATTTGAACTCTATTGCTTCGATACGTAGACATCTGCAAACGCTATTTCCTTGCAAGGAAGTGTCGCATTTACATTCATTTGAAGTGTAGACGTGGAATACATAACACTTCGCAAATCATGTTATATCTTGCCATGAAACATAGAAATGAGATGCGATATCGCGTTTTTAGAATCATAAGAACTCTATTGCTACGATACGTAGACATCTGCAAATGCTATTTCCTTGCAAGGAACTGTCGCATTTACATTCATTTGAATCGTAGACGAGGAATGCATAACACTTCGCAAATCATATTACATCTTACCATGAAACATAGAAATGAGATGCGATATCGAGTTTTAAGAAGCATTAGAACTCTATTGCTACGATACCTAGACATCTGCAGACGCTATTTCCTAGCAAGGAAGTGTCGCATTTACATTCATTTGAATCGTAGACGAGGAATGCATAACACTTCGCAAATCATATTACATCTTACCATGAAACATAGTAATGAGATGCAATATCGCCTTGTAAGAATCATAAGAACTCTATTGCTACGATACGTAGACATCTGCAAACGCTATTTCCTTGCAAGGAAATGTCACATTTACATTCATTTGAAGTGTAGACGAGGAATACATAACACTTCGCAAATCATGTTATATCTTACCATGAAACATAGAAATGAGATGCGATATCGCGTTTTAAGTATCACATGAACTCTATTGCTACGAGACGTAGACATCTGCAATCACTATTTCCTAGCAAGGAAGTGTCGCAATTACATTCATTAGAAGTGTAGACGAGGAATACATGATTCTTCGCAAATCATATTATATCTTACCATGAAACATAGAAATGAGATGCGATATCGCGCTTTAAGGAGCATTAGAACACTATTGCTACGATAGGTACACATTTGCAAACGCTATTTCCTAGCAAAGAAGTGTCGCATTTACATTTATTTGAAGTGTAGACGAGGAATACATAACTCTTCGCAAATCATGTTATATATTACCATGAAACATAGAAATGAGATGCGATATCGCATTTTAAGAAGCATTAGAACTCTATTGCTACGATACCTAGACATCTGCAGACGCTATTTCCTAGCAAGGAAGTGTCGCATTTACATTCATTTGAAGTGTAGACGAGGAATACATGATACTTCGCAAATCATATTATATCTTACCATGAAACATAGAAATGAGATGCGATATCGCGTTTTAAGAAGCATTAGAACACTATTGCTACGATAGGTAGACATTTGCAAACGCTATTTCCTAGCAAATATGTGTGGCATTTACATTCATTTGAAGTGTAGGCAAGGAATACATAACACTTCGCAAAACATATTATATCTTACCATGAAACATAGAAATGAGATGCGATATCGCGCTTTAAGAAGCATTAGAAATCTATTGCTACGATACGTAGACATCTGCAAACGCTATTTCCTAGCGAGGAAGTGTCGCATTCACATTCATTTGAAGTGTAGACGAGGAATACATAACACTTCGCAAATCATGTTACGTCTTACCATGAAACAGAGAAATGAGATGCGATATCGAGTTTTAATAAGCATTAGAACAATATTGCTACGATACCTAGACATCTGCAGACGCTATTTCCCAGCAAGGAAGGGTCGCATTTACATTCATTTGAAGTGTAGACGAGGAATACATAACACTTCGCAAATCATGTTATATCTTACCATGAAACATAGAAATGAGATGCGATATCGCGTTTTAAGAATCATATGAACTCTATTGCTACGATACGTAGACATCTGCAATCGCTATTTCCTAGCAAGGAAGTGTCGCATTTACATTCATTTGATGTGTAGACGAGGAATACATGATACTTCGCAAATCATATTATATCTTACCATGAAACATAGAAATGAGATGCGGTATCGCGTTTTAAGAAGCATTAGAACACTATTGCTACGATAGGTAGACATTTGCAAACGCTATTTCCTAGGATAGAAGTGTCGCATTTACATTCATTTGAAGTGTAGTCGAGGAATACATAACACTTCGCAAATCATATTATATCTTACCATGAAACATAGAAATGTGATGCGATATCGCGTTTTAAGTAGCATTAGAACACTATTGCTACGATAGGTAGACATTTGCAAACGCTATTTCGTAGCAAGGAAGTGTCGCATTCACATTCATTTGAAGTGTAGACCAGGAATACATAACACTTCGCAAATCATATTATATCTTACCGTGAAACATAGAAATGAGATGCAATATCGCCTTTTAAGAATCATAAGAACTCTATTGCTACGATACGTAGACATCTGCAAACGCTATTTCCTTGCAAGGAAGGGTCGCATTTACATTCATTTGAAGTGTAGTCGAGGAATACATAACACTTCGCAAATCATATTATATCTTACCATGAAACATAGAAATGAGATGCGATATCGCGTTTTAAGTAGCATTAGAACACTATCGCTATGATAGGTAGACATTTGCAAACGCTATTTCCTAGCAAGGATGTGTCGCATTCACATTCATTTGAAGTGTAGACCAGGAATACATAACACTTCGCAAATCATATTATATCTTACCATGAAACATAGAAATGAGATGCAATATCGCCTTTTAAGAATCATAAGAACTCTATTGCTACGATACGTAGACATCTGCAAACGCTATTTCCTTGCAAGGAAGTGTCGCATTTACATTCATTTGAAGTGTAGTCGAGGAATACATAACACTTCGCAATGAATATTATATCTTATCATGAAACATAGATATGAGATGCAATATCTCGTTTTAAGAAGCATTTGAACTCTATTGCTTCGATACGTAGACATCTGCAAACGCTATATCCTTGCAAGGAAGTGTCGCATTTACATTCATTTGAAGTGTAGACGAGGAATACATGAAGCTTCGCAAATCATATCATATCTTACCATGAAACATAGAAATGAGATGCGATATCGCGTTTTAAGAAGCATTAGAACACTATTGCTACGATAGGTAGACATTTGCAAACGCTATTTCCTAGCAAAGAAGTGTCGCATTTACATTCATTTGAAGTGTAGTTGAGGAATACATAATACTTCGCAAATCATATTATATCTTACCATGAAACATAGAAATGGGATGCGATATCGCGTTTTAAGAAGCATTAGAACACTATCGCTACGATAGGTAGACATCTGCAAACGCTATTTCCTTGCAAGGAAGTGTCGCATTTACATTCATTTGTAGTGTAGACGAGGAATACATAACAATTCGCAAATCATATTATATCTTACCATGAAACATAGAAATAAGATGCGATATCGCGTTTTAAGAAGCATTAGATCTTTATTGCTACGATACCCAGATATCTGCAGACGCTATTTCCAAGCAAGGAAGTGTCAGATTTACATTCATTTGAAGTATAGACGAGGAATACATGACACTTCGCAAGTCATGTTATATCTTACCATGAAACATAGAAATGAGATGCGATATCGCGTTTTAAGAATCATATGAACTCTATTGCTACGATACGTAGACATCTGCAATCGCTATTTCCTAGCAAGGAAGTGTCGGATTTACATTCATTTGAAGTGTAGACGAGGAATACATAACACTTCGCAAATCATGTTATATCTTACCATGAAACATAGAAATGAGATGCGATATCGCGTTTTAAGAATCATATGAACTCTATTGCTACGATACGTAGACATCTGCAATCGCTATTTCCTAGCAAGGAAGTGTCGCATTTACATTCATTTGATGTGTAGACGAGGAATACATGATACTTCGCAAATCATATTATATTTTACCATGAAACATAGAAATGAGATGCAATATCGCCTTTTAAGAATCATAAGAACTCTATTGCTACGATACGTAGACATCTGCAAACGCTATTTCCTTGCAAGGAAGTGTCACATTTACATTCATTTGAAGTGTAGACGAGGAATACATAACACTTCGCAAATCATGTTATATCTTACCATGAAACATAGAAATGAGATGCGATATCGCGTTTTAAGAATCATATGAACTCTATTGCTACGATACGTAGACATCTGCAAACGCTATTTCCTAGCAAGGAAGTGTCGCATTCACATTCATTTGAAGTGTAGACGAGGAATTCATAACACTTCGCAAATCATATTATACCTTACCATGAAACATAGAAATGAGATGCAATATCGCCTTTTAAGAATCATAAGAACTCTATTGCTACGATACGTAGACATCTGCAAACGCTATTTCCTTGCAAGGAAGGGTCGCATTTACATTCATTTGAAGTGTAGTCGAGGAATACATAACACTTCGCAAATCATATTATATCTTACCATGAAACATAGAAATGAGATGCGATATCGCGTTTTAAGTAGCATTAGAACACTATCGCTATGATAGGTAGACATTTGCAAACGCTATTTCCTAGCAAGGATGTGTCGCATTCACATTCATTTGAAGTGTAGACCAGGAATACATAACACTTCGCAAATCATATTATATCTTACCATGAAACATAGAAATGAGATGCAATATCGCCTTTTAAGAATCATAAGAACTCTATTGCTACGATACGTAGACATCTGCAAACGCTATTTCCTTGCAAGGAAGTGTCGCATTTACATTCATTTGAAGTGTAGTCGAGGAATACATAACACTTCGCAATGAATATTATATCTTATCATGAAACATAGATATGAGATGCAATATCTCGTTTTAAGAAGCATTTGAACTCTATTGCTTCGATACGTAGACATCTGCAAACGCTATATCCTTGCAAGGAAGTGTCGCATTTACATTCATTTGAAGTGTAGACGAGGAATACATGAAGCTTCGCAAATCATATCATATCTTACCATGAAACATAGAAATGAGATGCGATATCGCGTTTTAAGAAGCATTAGAACACTATTGCTACGATAGGTAGACATTTGCAAACGCTATTTCCTAGCAAAGAAGTGTCGCATTTACATTCATTTGAAGTGTAGTTGAGGAATACATAATACTTCGCAAATCATATTATATCTTACCATGAAACATAGAAATGGGATGCGATATCGCGTTTTAAGAAGCATTAGAACACTATCGCTACGATAGGTAGACATCTGCAAACGCTATTTCCTTGCAAGGAAGTGTCGCATTTACATTCATTTGTAGTGTAGACGAGGAATACATAACAATTCGCAAATCATATTATATCTTACCATGAAACATAGAAATAAGATGCGATATCGCGTTTTAAGAAGCATTAGATCTTTATTGCTACGATACCCAGATATCTGCAGACGCTATTTCCAAGCAAGGAAGTGTCAGATTTACATTCATTTGAAGTATAGACGAGGAATACATGACACTTCGCAAGTCATGTTATATCTTACCATGAAACATAGAAATGAGATGCGATATCGCGTTTTAAGAATCATATGAACTCTATTGCTACGATACGTAGACATCTGCAATCGCTATTTCCTAGCAAGGAAGTGTCGGATTTACATTCATTTGAAGTGTAGACGAGGAATACATAACACTTCGCAAATCATGTTATATCTTACCATGAAACATAGAAATGAGATGCGATATCGCGTTTTAAGAATCATATGAACTCTATTGCTACGATACGTAGACATCTGCAATCGCTATTTCCTAGCAAGGAAGTGTCGCATTTACATTCATTTGATGTGTAGACGAGGAATACATGATACTTCGCAAATCATATTATATTTTACCATGAAACATAGAAATGAGATGCAATATCGCCTTTTAAGAATCATAAGAACTCTATTGCTACGATACGTAGACATCTGCAAACGCTATTTCCTTGCAAGGAAGTGTCACATTTACATTCATTTGAAGTGTAGACGAGGAATACATAACACTTCGCAAATCATGTTATATCTTACCATGAAACATAGAAATGAGATGCGATATCGCGTTTTAAGAATCATATGAACTCTATTGCTACGATACGTAGACATCTGCAATCGCTATTTCCTAGCAAGGAAGTGTCGCATTTACATTCATTTGATGTGTAGACGAGGAATACATGATACTTCGCAAATCATATTATATCTTACCATGAAACATAGAAATGAGATGCGGTATCGCGTTTTAAGAAGCATTAGAACACTATTGCTACGATAGGTAGACATTTGCAAACGCTATTTCCTAGGATAGAAGTGTCGCATTTACATTCATTTGAAGTGTAGTCGAGGAATACATAACACTTCGCAAATCATATTATATCTTACCATGAAACATAGAAATGTGATGCGATATCGCGTTTTAAGTAGCATTAGAACACTATTGCTACGATAGGTAGTGTCACGTCCCGAGGTGCGGTTGCGCTCGCAACGGTGGCACAAAGTCGTAACCGTTCCCGAAAATAACGCGAATTGCGTCCGGACCGGGTTCGTTGGCGTTTCGGACTCGATAAAACGGTAACTAACACTAAACTTACCTTGCGAAGGCTTGATTCCGCTGTCTGATTTCTCTTTCCAGGTACCTGGAGCGCCTTGGATCCGCAACCGGGATGGCGGCGGCGTACGGCTGGAACGGAGGTACGTCTATGGGAACAAGCGTCCAGGCGGGTTGACTCCGGCTGGCAGGTATCGGCGTTTGGCCCTGACGATTGGCGACTCGTACGGGTCGTGCGGCGAAGGAAACCTCCTTCACAGGAACCAGGATTCGAACGTAGGAAATTGAATATTCTGGTGCATCACCCACGTATTCCCGAGCGAGACGACGAATAAACTCTCTCCTCCCCGCGCGTCGTGTACGCTTTGTCGGAGGTGCAAGGCTCATCGAGAATACTTGAACTTCGGTTGAATACGGCACGGCTAAGCGTTGGTTCGCTCTAGCTTACCGGGATCGACCTGGGCGCAAGATATTCTGTACACGGTAGAAGTGAGGATGGAGCAACTAAGCGCTGGTTCGCTCTAGTCGTCGAGCCTCAAGACTATCGCAGATGAGATATGGAATTAGAATAATCGCGAGCGTACCCGTGGATTAGAGTTAAGGAATTGTATTTGAATTCGAATAAAGATACTTTTGAATTTGGTAAAAATAAACTATATTCTATGATTTCACTATACTAGATACACTTGACTAAATTCTAAGTTACTGACTAGCGATTACAATGAGAATTAGAAATAGTATAAAGTATCGAACGGACTCCGCTATGGGAGTATGGATAGAGACGAATGCATTAGAGCTAATTGCTCGTTGCGAATGAGCCTATTGCTCGGATCGGAAGTGCATCGTTCGGATGCTGGATTAGAACTCCTCGGTTCGGAGATGAGATACGAACTGACTCTCGGATCTCGCGTCCGCGACCTCCTCGGGTCGCGCGGCGCGCGAGTCGCTGGGCCCTCGCGGTGGGGCGGACGGTCGGAGTAGGGCGGCCGCTCGGCCCTCGTGGTGGGGCGGCCGTTCGGAGTGGGGCGCGGCCCGCGTTAAGCGTGAGCCGCGAGCGTCGAGTGTGCGCGCGAGTGCACGGAACATAACCGTGCATGAATAAAATATATACATATATTCACTTAAATCTAGGTGTGTGTTGGTGTGTATGTACATAGGTGAGTAGTGTGCTTATTCTAATCCCACATGTACGAGAAGTACGTATAGGGCTTCGTGATTGCTGGGGATTCGACCCAGTACGTGTCGGAGAGCTCCTCGCCCTCGTAATACGGGGTGAAGTCCTCCCCCTCGTGTGTGGAGATCGCGCGTGGGCGCGGCATGCTGCATCCCTCTTCCCTCTCGTACCTTTGTCTCCTTCTGTAGGGACGGCGAGTCGGCGGGTGGCCCGTGTGCAGGGGCTCCGGATACGGATGCTGGGGATGATGAGGTGGACGCCGGAGGGTGGCAGGCGGTACGCCTGACGTTACACCACCCCCCTTGGAAAAAGAATCTCGGCCATGCCGAGATCTCTTGTCTGTTGGGTAGATTTCGGGATGCTGGATCCTTCTCTTGGTCCTGTCGGCTGGATGCTGCGGAATCTGAGGTTTTTCGCCTGGTTGATCCTGGCGATAACGTTTGGAGTTTGGACCGTGGCTGCGGGCTTCCTTCGGATTGCAGGCACTTTCGTCGCTTTCACTTTCAGCGTTCGTTTGAATGTCACTGCTCTCACTGACTTCATTTTCAGTTTTTCGCACTTTTCTTTCACTAGCATCCACACTCTGCATACTATGCATTCGTTTACAAATTTTGATTTTGTTCGTATGAACAATTTTATGGCGCCCTTTTACATTCAGCTTAACATTACAATTGCCCAAAATTTCGAGGATACGGTACGGTCCAGAATACTGTGCCTGGAACTTATGTTTGTTCGGCTCTTTTAAAAGATAGACCCATTGGCCTACCTCGAAGTTTTGGACATTGAGATTTCGGTCATAATAATATTTAGAACGGCGTTTCGCATTGTCTAGATTGGCTTTAGCCAAATCCTGAGATTTCGAGATTTTCTCCTGAAGTTGTATAAGATAGTCGCTATAAGTTTCGTTATCAGAGCTGTCCTGAAAAGGAGTGGCTGACGGCGTCCTAGCTATCCTGCCGAACACTAGTTCGTGTGGGGTGTATAATGTACCCTCGTGCACACTGGTGTTGTATGAAAACATTGCATACGGTAACCAATTCACCCAATCGTTACTCGACTCTATGTAATGCTTCAGATATTCGGCCAGGACGTGGTGAGATCGTTCAACGGACCCGTTTGTCTGTGGATGGAACGCAGTGGACTTGTATTGCTTAATACGGAATTTGATTGCTATGGCTTTAATCAAGCTGTTTATAAAGTTCGAACCTTGGTCCGTGAGTATGCCTTTCGGGCATCCGAACTTACAAATGAATTCTTTTATTAAAGCTTCGGCAATGTCTACTGCGGTGGTGGTTTTGAGAGGAACTGCGACTGAGTATTTAGTGAGGAGATCTTGGATCGTGAGGATACTCGTATAACCGTCGGAAGTTTCGGGAAGAGGACCCATTACGTCCATTGAAATCTTATCGAATGCCCTGCCAGGGGTGTCGGTTAAAGTGAGAGGCTGTCTGGTCTTTACCCGGACCAGTTTCTCTGTCTGACAACTTTTACATTTGCCAATATATTCTTGTATTTGTGTTTTCATGTTTGGCCAAAAGTATTGTTGTCTGATGCGAGAATAAGTTTTATTAACCCCTTTGTGACCTCCCACAGGGGAGTCGTGGTTTTCTCTTATTATTTTCAGTCGCTCTTCGACCGAAGGGGTTTTAATGAGGCCCTGGCAGACCGTAATCTGGACAGTTGTTTCGTAAAACAGGTCTTGAAGGATTTTCTGGATTCGGGACCAGGATACGGAGTCTAGATAGGTTTGTGCGATACTAAATGTTTGTAATTGTAATTCGTTTACAACGTCGCACAAGGATCTGAATGTTTCTATTACGGTCTGGAAATTGATTGATCTGGTGGAATGTTCGATGATTGGAAGCTGGATTTGGAATTCGTTTCCGATTTGTATGACTTTGGCTTTGGTAAGGACGTGATTTTTGTTTAGGAGGAATTTTTCAGCGTTTGCTAGATCTTTGGCGCCCGTGTCATAGGGGTGCCCAGATTGCGTGACGAAGACAACTACATTGTCTCGTCGCGTTGATAATGCGTCACGGCTGAAATTAAATAGAGGTTCGCGTCGGAAAAATTCATTTGGAGCAGGAGTATAGAAGTCGGTGCTGTCGCTGGCGACTTGCGGAGGTGGTGCTGTGTTGGTACGGAAGGACGTGCCTGGAGTCGGTAATTCAGGTTCTGATGTTACCGGAGTAGGAGGAGGCGCTAGTGTGGTATACTTTTTACGGGTTTCCGGAGGCACATCGAAGATGTCGTCCTCCGAGTTTTCTGAATACGAGAGCGGAAAAATTTGAGCGGGATTCCGCGACAATGCGTCCGCATTAAGGTTCGTTTTTCCACTTTTATAGACCATCTCGTAGTCAAATTCCGCTAACTTAAGCCTCCACCGTACGAGTCTACTTGACGGGTCCTTGACCGAATTCATCCACACTAACGGTCGATGGTCGGTAACGAGTTTGAATTGATTACCGTATATGTATGGACGAAAGTAATGGACGGCGTAGACAATCGCCAGACACTCCTTCTCGATCGTGGAGTAGTTTTTCTCCGCAGCGTTTAACAGTCGCGACGTGTACGCGATTGGCAAGTCGCGGCCTATTGGTCCTTGACTCAAGATAGCACCAATAGCTTCGGCGGACGCGTCGGTCGTTATCACGAATGGTTGTTTGAAGTTGGGGTACTGCAAGATAGGCGCTTCGCATAGGCAATCTCGGAGTTTGACGAATGAATTCTCTTGCTCGTTACGCCATACAAAGGGCGCGTCTTTTTTTAACAAATTTGTAAGTGGCTTAGCAATATTAGAAAAATTTGCGATGAACCGCCTGTAGTATCCCGCGAGCCCGAGGAATTGTTTGATCTGTTTCGCGTTGCGCGGGCGCGGAAAATTTTTGACGGCGCTAATTTTCGCAGGGTCAGGTTTTACACCGTGCTCACTGATAATATGACCCAAATAGCTTACTTCTCTCCTCAAGAATTCGCACTTATCCGGCTGCAATACTAAATTAGCTTCTTTGAGCCGTTGAGTTAATTTATCGAATTTAAGTCGATGTTCTTGAAGAGAGCTAGCGTAGATAACAATGTCGTCCAAATAGACGAAAATTTCGTTCCCCTGGAGACCGGACAGGACATTGTCCATAAGTCGTTGGAACGTCGCTGGCGCATTTTTTAATCCGAATGGCATTCTTTTAAATTCATAATGCCCGTGAGGCGTCGAAAAAGCAGTTTTAGGAGCATCGGCGGGCTCCATTGGGATCTGGTGAAATCCGCTCGCGAGATCGAATGTACTAAAATACTTCGCACTCCCGAGCTGATCAAGTATCTCGGTAATGCAAGGGAGGGGATAGGCATCGGCGACAGATTTCTCATTGAGTGCGCGGTAGTCGATGACGACGCGCCATTGCTTGTTGCCCAAGGAGTCCGGTTTCTTTGGGACAACCCACAATGGCGAATTATATGGTGATTTTGACGGAGAGATGACACCATTTTGTAAAAATTTGTCGACTTGTCGTCGAATCTCCTCCTTATGAGCTGGTGGGAATCGGTATTGTTTCACATTGACGGGGCGGTCGTCGACGGTTGGAATCTTGTGCGTGGTTGCTGACGTATGCCCTAATTTATCCCCCTCAATGTGAAAAAGCTCCTGCGTGCTTTGAACGAGACGGACGACGTGCTCTCTTTCCTCTGCGTTGAGGTGGTCGAGACGGAGGAGACTAAGAATTCGATCTAGGCGAGATTTCGAAGGATTGGCGGATTTCGATGTCTGTTTTAACGGCGCCTGTTGTATATTATTTTTAACCGCCTGAGCATAGGAGATTTGTTGAACATTCGCGATTTTGCAACGCGAAGGAGGAGTTTCGAGTGTCGAATATGGTGTCTGACTCGAGAAAGAAATAGAAGTTTTCCCTTTTTGGGATGAGCCGATCGGTACGGCGGATACGTTAGATTTAGTAGATTTAGAAAAAACCGGATACAGCGACGGACTATCCTCCTCGTGGAGGGGAGTCATGATTTGCGCGGGCTCAAGTACGATTTCTGGTAACGCGATTTCGACGGCGCGGTCGGATGAATTAATTATTCGAGTTACCGCTTTGCCCCGAATTACTCTGACGAGAGCGTTTCCGAAAAATATACCCGGCGCAAGATCGATACGGGGAATTATACCTTCCGCGAGGTTCGAATTAACTACGCGGACCTTGATACCGATATTTGATCTCGGCGGAATGGAGATACGGTCTCCTGACTTCGGAGAAGCTGCTTTGTCTTGCGTTCGAAGCTTCGATTTCGTTGCTGCATCGCGTTTCAGCGGAGGCGATGATTTACGCGGCGGGCGCGGCGGCGGAGGGGGAATAGATTCCGTGCGCGGCGCTTGTTTACGTTTCGGCGATAGGAGAGGCTTTATTTTCGAGTCCGGTGACGGTTCCTCGAGTGTTTCGATATCGTCTTCGAAAGGAATTCTCTTACCATTCCATTTGATTATTTTATTTGGAAAAGAGATTTCTGCGTCCATACAGAACCCGGAGCCGAGGATCCCGCTTGGTTTAAGGGGAAAATCATCCTCGACCACATTAAAAGGAACGACGCGACCGAAAATAACAAGATTCACCGTCCCTAAGGTTGCGGTTTTGCCATCGGTTACCCCTGTTATTATGACGATCTCGGACTTATCGATTCGCGCGGATGCTTTTAGAGCCGAACGTTTTATAATATTTATTTCCGCCCCAGTGTCCACCATGAAGCGAGTTGGTGAAATTAGAAGGTCGGACTTTAAAATTACGTTTGGCGTGCTAGTTTTTCCGGTTATGTTTATCGCGGCGTTTCGTCGATTTCCGCGTTGGAGTTGTTCGCGGCGAGAGGACGGACTTGGTGCGCGGCCTCGCCACCTGTCTCGCGGCGGGTGCGGAGGCCATTGTCGTTTCCCGAATTTTTATTTACCGCGTTGTTGTACTGCCTTTTTCGGCACTCGCCTATTTCGTGCCCCGGGGTCTTGCAATAGCGACAAAATTTGGGCGCGTCCCTGGCTACGATTTGTCTCGGTTGTTCGTACGCGGGGCCTCGAGTAGGAGGCGGTACGTCCCTGGATCGCAAGTATTCCTGCGGTCGGTACGGCGATGGCGGTCTGAGCCGACACTCGGTCGCGTAATGTCCGATATTATTGCATTTTCGGCAAATAATTTCGGCTGGTTTTTCGCGCGATTCTGGTCGCGCGACACGCGATCTACCTAGTCGGTTGCAATCACGTTCGTGCATTTGGTAAAGTTCTCGCGCTCGAGCGAACGTTTCTCTCAATGTGCCGAATGAATTTATCGTCATTTGCATTCGAATTTCCGGAATGAGACCGTCTTTAAAACATTGTAGAGTGAGCGCGTCTACGTCATCGAGCGATTCCGGTGTGTCTCGTCGAGCAAGCCTCTCGCAATCAATTATAGCGGTTCTAAGATCTTTTACTCGACCGATGTAATCTAGAATGTGCTCGTTCGCGCGCATAAATATATTAGCAAGTTCACCCCGATAATGATGAGCTGATTTTACGGAGCAAAATGTGCTGCGAAGAACGTCCGTTAATTCGAGTATTGTGTAACACGGCTCGTCTTCTAGCGCGGCGTAGGCACGACCCTTGAGTTTTCCCTTAAGCAGGCGTGTGAAAGTTCGCTCGCACCCATTAGGGATAAGCTCATAAGCGCGTTTACACGCTCGGGTAAACTGAAGAATGGGAATGTTCTGACCGTCGAATGTCGGCACGGCTTCGAGGGCCTGCTTAAGCGATAGCTCGTCGTGTTGCGAACTATTTGTATTGAAATCAGAGCTCGAATTATGTGCGGAAAGCGGATTTCCCCGAGGAATATCCAGCGAAACGGTATCGTCGCGCGTTAAATCAGGCGTTCTGCGAATAGATTCTAATTCACGACGTAAAATTTCTATTTGCTGGAGCAACGCGGCATTACTCGGATCGGTCGCTTTCGTATTTTTCGCGGAAGTATTTGGTTGCGCGGTACTAGGAAGAGGCTCGGCGATAGCGTCTTGGAAATCAAGCGTTCTGCTAGTGCGTTTTTCGCGTTCGGAATCGGCCATCGCGGCGGCTCGCTGTGTCTGCTGGCGCGTTTTTGTCGGAGTCCGGGTTGCCATATCTAGTTTCGCGGTTCCTTTCGGCGGAATTTCCGGAGGAAACGCGTGGCTATCCCACCGCTGTCACCAAAATTAACTTTCGTGTCACGTCCCGAGGTGCGGTTGCGCTCGCAACGGTGGCACAAAGTCGTAACCGTTCCCGAAAATAACGCGAATTGCGTCCGGACCGGGTTCGTTGGCGTTTCGGACTCGATAAAACGGTAACTAACACTAAACTTACCTTGCGAAGGCTTGATTCCGCTGTCTGATTTCTCTTTCCAGGTACCTGGAGCGCCTTGGATCCGCAACCGGGATGGCGGCGGCGTACGGCTGGAACGGAGGTACGTCTATGGGAACAAGCGTCCAGGCGGGTTGACTCCGGCTGGCAGGTATCGGCGTTTGGCCCTGACGATTGGCGACTCGTACGGGTCGTGCGGCGAAGGAAACCTCCTTCACAGGAACCAGGATTCGAACGTAGGAAATTGAATATTCTGGTGCATCACCCACGTATTCCCGAGCGAGACGACGAATAAACTCTCTCCTCCCCGCGCGTCGTGTACGCTTTGTCGGAGGTGCAAGGCTCATCGAGAATACTTGAACTTCGGTTGAATACGGCACGGCTAAGCGTTGGTTCGCTCTAGCTTACCGGGATCGACCTGGGCGCAAGATATTCTGTACACGGTAGAAGTGAGGATGGAGCAACTAAGCGCTGGTTCGCTCTAGTCGTCGAGCCTCAAGACTATCGCAGATGAGATATGGAATTAGAATAATCGCGAGCGTACCCGTGGATTAGAGTTAAGGAATTGTATTTGAATTCGAATAAAGATACTTTTGAATTTGGTAAAAATAAACTATATTCTATGATTTCACTATACTAGATACACTTGACTAAATTCTAAGTTACTGACTAGCGATTACAATGAGAATTAGAAATAGTATAAAGTATCGAACGGACTCCGCTATGGGAGTATGGATAGAGACGAATGCATTAGAGCTAATTGCTCGTTGCGAATGAGCCTATTGCTCGGATCGGAAGTGCATCGTTCGGATGCTGGATTAGAACTCCTCGGTTCGGAGATGAGATACGAACTGACTCTCGGATCTCGCGTCCGCGACCTCCTCGGGTCGCGCGGCGCGCGAGTCGCTGGGCCCTCGCGGTGGGGCGGACGGTCGGAGTAGGGCGGCCGCTCGGCCCTCGTGGTGGGGCGGCCGTTCGGAGTGGGGCGCGGCCCGCGTTAAGCGTGAGCCGCGAGCGTCGAGTGTGCGCGCGAGTGCACGGAACATAACCGTGCATGAATAAAATATATACATATATTCACTTAAATCTAGGTGTGTGTTGGTGTGTATGTACATAGGTGAGTAGTGTGCTTATTCTAATCCCACATGTACGAGAAGTACGTATAGGGCTTCGTGATTGCTGGGGATTCGACCCAGTACGTGTCGGAGAGCTCCTCGCCCTCGTAATACGGGGTGAAGTCCTCCCCCTCGTGTGTGGAGATCGCGCGTGGGCGCGGCATGCTGCATCCCTCTTCCCTCTCGTACCTTTGTCTCCTTCTGTAGGGACGGCGAGTCGGCGGGTGGCCCGTGTGCAGGGGCTCCGGATACGGATGCTGGGGATGATGAGGTGGACGCCGGAGGGTGGCAGGCGGTACGCCTGACGTTACAGTAGACATTTGCAAACGCTATTTCCTAGCAAGGAAGTGTCGCATTCACATTCATTTGAAGTGTAGACCAGGAATACATAACACTTCGCAAATCATATTATATCTTACCGTGAAACATAGAAATGAGATGCAATATCGCCTTTTAAGAATCATAAGAACTCTATTGCTACGATACGTAGACATCTGCAAACGCTATTTCCTTGCAAGGAAGTGTCGCATTTACATTCATTTGAAGTGTAGTCGAGGAATACATAACACTTCGCAAATCATATTATATCTTACCATGAAACATAGAAATGAGATGCGATATCGCGTTTTAAGTAGCATTAGAACACTATCGCTACGATAGGTAGACATTTGCAAACGCTATTTCCTAGCAAAGAAGTGTCGCATTTACATTCATTTGAAGTGTAGTTGAGGAATACATAATACTTCGCAAATCATATTATATCTTACCATGAAACATAGAAATGAGATGCGATATCGCGTTTTAAGGAGCACTAGAAAGCTATTGCTACGATACGTAGACATCTGCAATCGGTATTTCCTTGCAAGGAAGTGTCGCATTTACATTCATTTGAATCGTAGACGAGGAATGCATAATACTTCGCAATGAATAATATATCTCATGAAACATAGATATGAGATGCAATATCTCGATTTAAGAAGCATTTGAACTCTATTGCTTCGATACGTAGACATCTGCAAACGCTATTTCCTTGCAAGGAAGTGTCGCATTTACGTTCATTTGAAGTGTGGACGAGGAATACATAACACTTCGCAAATCATGTTATATCTGACCATGAAACATAGAAATGAGATGCGATATCGCGTTTTAAGAATCATATGAACTCTATTGCTACGATACGTAGACATCTGCAATCGCTATTTCCTAGCAAGGAAGTGTCGGATTTACATTCATTTGAAGTGTAGACGAGGAATGCATAACACTTCGCAAATCATGTTATATCTTACCATGAAACATAGAAATGAGATGCGATATCGCGTTTTAAGAATCATTTGAACTCTATTGCTACGATACGTAGACATCTGCAATCGCTATTTCCTAGCAAGGAAGTGTCGCATTTACATTCATTTGATGTGTAGACGAGGAATACATGATACTTCGCAAATCATATTATATCTTACCATGATACATAGAAATGAGATGCAATATCGCGCTTTAAGAAGCATTAGAACTCTACTGCTACGATACCTAGACATCTGCAGACGCTATTTCCTAGCAAGCAAGTGTCGCATTTACATTCACTTGAAGTGTAGACGAGGAATACATGATACTTCGCAAATCATATTATATCTTACCATGAAACATAGAAATGAGATGCGATATCGCGTTTTAAGAATCATATGAACTCTATTGCTACGATACGTAGACATCTGCAATCGCTATTTCCTAGCAAGGAAGTGTCGGATTTACATTCATTTGAAGTGTAGACGAGGAATACATAACACTTCGCAAATCATGTTATATCTTGCCATGAAACATAGAAATGAGATGCGATATCGCGTTTTAAGAATCATATGAACTCTATTGCTACGATACGTAGACATCTGCAATCGCTATTTCCTAGCAAGGAAGTGTCGCATTTACATTCATTTGATGTGTAGACGAGGAATACATGATACTTCGCAAATCATATTATATCTTACCATGAAACATAGAAATGAGAGGCAATATCGCGCTTTAAGAAGCATTAGAACTCTACTGCTACGATACCTAGACATCTGCAGACGCTATTTCCTAGCAAGGAAGTGTCTCATTTACATTCATTTGAAGTGTAGACGAGGAATACATGATACTTCGCAAATCATATTATATCTTACCATGAAACATAGAAATGAGATGCGATATCGCGTTTTAAGAAGCATTAGAACTCTATTGCTACGATATCTAGACATCTGCAGACGCTATTTCCTAGCAAGGAAGTGTCGCATTTACATTCATTTGAAGTGTAGACGAAGAATACATGACACTTCGCAAATCATATTATATCTTACCATGAAACATAGAAATGAGATGCGATATCGCGTTTTAAGAAGCACTAGAAAGCTATTGCTACGATACGTAGACATCTGCAATCGGTATTTCCTTGCAAGGAAGTGTCGCATTTACATTCATTTGAATCGTAGACGAGGAATGCATAATACTTCGCAATGAATAATATATCTCATGAAACATAGATATGAGATGCAATATCTCGTTTTAAGAAGCATTTGAACTCTATTGCTTCGATACGTAGACATCTGCAAACGCTATTTCCTTGCAAGGAAGTGTCGCATTTACGTTCATTTGAAGTGTGGACGAGGAATACATAACACTTCGCAAATCATGTTATATCTGACCATGAAACATAGAAATGAGATGCGATATCGCGTTTTAAGAATCATATGAACTCTATTGCTACGATACGTAGACATCTGCAATCGCTATTTCCTAGCAAGGAAGTGTCGGATTTACATTCATTTGAAGTGTAGACGAGGAATACATAACACCTTCCAAATCATGTTATATCTTACCATGAAACATAGATATGAGATGCGATATCGCGTTTTAAGAATCATATGAACTCTATTGCTACGATACGTAGACATCTGCAATCGCTATTTCCTAGCAAGGAAGTGTCGCATTTACATTCATTTGAAGTGTAGACGAGGAATACATGATACTTCGCAAATCATATTATATCTTACCATGAAACATAGAAATGAGATGCAATATCGCGCTTTAAGAAGCATTAGAACTCTACTGCTACGATACCTAGACATCTGCAGACGCTATTTCCTAGCAAGCAAGTGTCGCATTTACATTCACTTGAAGTGTAGACGAGGAATACATGATACTTCGCAAATCATATTATATCTTACCATGAAACATAGAAATGAGATGCGATATCGCGTTTTAAGAATCATATGAACTCTATTGCTACGATACGTAGACATCTGCAATCGCTATTTCCTAGCAAGGAAGTGTCGGATTTACATTCATTTGAAGTGTAGACGAGGAATACATAACACTTCGCAAATCATGTTATATCTTACCATGAAACATAGAAATGAGATGCGATATCGCGTTTTAAGAATCATATGAACTCTATTGCTACCATACGTAGACATCTGCAATCGCTATTTCCTAGCAAGGAAGTGTCGCATTTACATTCATTTGACGTGTAGACGAGGAATACATGATACTTCGCAAATCATATTACATCTTACCATGAAACATAGAAATGAGATGCAATATCGCGCTTTAAGAAGCATTAGAACTCTACTGCTACGATACCTAGACATCTGCAGACGCTATTTCCTAGCTAGCAAGTGTCGCATTTACATTCACTTGAAGTGTAGACGAGGAATACATGATACTTCGCAAATCATATTATATCTTACCATGAAACATAGAAATGAGATGCGGTATCGCGTTTTAAGAAGCATTAGAACACTATTGCTACGATAGGTAGACATTTGCAAACGCTATTTCCTAGGATAGAAGTGTCGCATTTACATTCATTTGAAGTGTAGTCGAGGAATACATAACACTTCGCAAATCATATTATATCTTACCATGAAACATAGAAATGTGATGCGATATCGCGTTTTAAGTAGCATTAGAACACTATCGCTATGATGGGTAGACATTTGCAAACGCTATTTCCTAGCAAGGAAGTCTCGCATTCACATTCATTTGAAGTGTAGACCAGGAATACATAACACTTCGCAAATCATATTATATCTTACCATGAAACATAGAAATGAGATGCAATATCGCCTTTTAAGAATCATAAGAACTCTATTGCTACGATACGTAGACATCTGCAAACGCTATTTCCTTGCAAGGAAGTGTCGCATTTACATTCATTTGAAGTGTAGTCGAGGAATACATAACACTTCGCAAATCATATTATATCTTACCATGAAACATAGAAATGTGATGCGATATCGCGTTTTAAGTAGCATTAGAACACTATCGCTATGATAGGTAGACATTTGCAAACGCTATTTCCTAGCAAGGAAGTCTCGCATTCACATTCATTTGAAGTGTAGACCAGGAATACATAACACTTCGCAAATCATATTATATCTTACCATGAAACATAGAAATGAGATGCAATATCGCCTTTTAAGAATCATAAGAACTCTATTGCTACGATACGTAGACATCTGCAAACGCTATTTCCTTGCAAGGAAGTGTCGCATTTACATTCATTTGAAGTGTAGTCGAGGAATACATAACACTTCGCAAATCATATTATATCTTACCATGAAACATAGAAATGAGATGCGATATCGCGTTTTAAGTAGCATTAGAACACTATCGCTATGATAGGTAGACATTTGCAAACGCTATTTCCTAGCAAGGAAGTGTCGCATTCACATTCATTTGAAGTGTAGACCAGGAATACATAACACTTCGCAAATCATATTATATCTTACCATGAAACATAGAAATGAGATGCAATATCGCCTTTTAAGAATCATAAGAACTCTATTGCTACGATACGTAGACATCTGCAAACGCTATTTCCTTGCAAGGAAGTGTCGCATTTACATTCATTTGAAGTGTAGTCGAGGAATACATAACACTTCGCAATGAATATTATATCTTATCATGAAACATAGAAATGAGATGCGATATCGCGTTTTAAGATGCATTAGAACTCTACTGCTACGATATCTAGACATCAGCAGACGCTATTTCCTAGCAAGCAAGTGTCGCAT
This sequence comes from Xylocopa sonorina, assembly GCF_050948175.1. Taxonomy (NCBI): domain Eukaryota; kingdom Metazoa; phylum Arthropoda; class Insecta; order Hymenoptera; family Apidae; genus Xylocopa; species Xylocopa sonorina. Next base: position 783,412 of record NW_027490224.1, on the reverse strand, counting down.
TTACATTCACTTGAAGTGTAGACGAGGAATACATGATACTTCGCAAATCATATTATATCTTACCATGAAACGTAGAAATGAGATGCGATATCGCGTTTTAAGAATCATATGAACTCTATTGCTACGATACGTAGACATCTGCAATTGCTATTTCCTAGCAAGGAAGTGTCTCATTTACATTCATTTGAAGTGTAGGCGAGGAATACATGATACTTCGCAAATCATATTATATCTTACCATGAAACATAGAAATGAGATGCGATATCGCGTTTTAAGAAGCATTAGAACTCTATTGCTACGATACCTAGACATCTGCAGACGCTATTTCCTAGCAAGGAAGTGTCGCATTTACATTCATTTGAAGTGTAGACGAAGAATACATGACACTTCGCAAATCATACTATATCTTACCATGAAACATAGAAATGAGATGCGATATCGCGTTTTAAGAAGCATTAGAACTCTACTGCTACGATACCTAGACATCTCCAGACGCTATTTCCTAGCAAGCAAGTGTCGCATTTACATTCACTTGAAGTGTAGACGAGGAATACATGATACTTCGCAAATCATATTATATCTTACCATGAAACATAGAAATGAGATGCGATATCGCGTCTTAAGAATCATATGAACTCTATTGCTACGATACGTAGACATCTGCAATCGCTATTTCCTAGCAAGGAAGTGTCGGATTTACATTCATTTGAAGTGTAGACGAGAAATACATAACACTTCGCAAATCATGTTATATCTTACCATGAAACATAGAAATGAAATGCGATATCGCGTTTTAAGAATCATATGAACTCTATTGCTACGATACGTAGACATCTGCAATCGCTATTTCCTAGCAAGGAAGTGTCGCATTTACATTCATTTGACGTGTAGACGAGGAATACATGATACTTCGCAAATCATATTACATCTTACCATGAAACATAGAAATGAGATGCAATATCGCGCTTTAAGAAGCATTAGAACTCTACTGCTACGATACCTAGACATCTGCAGACGCTATTTCCTAGCAAGCAAGTGTCGCATTTACATTCACTTGAAGTGTAGACGAGGAATACATGATACTTCGCAAATCATATTATATCTTACCATGAAACATAGAAATGAGATGCGATATCGCGTTTTAAGTAGCATTAGAACACTATCGCTATGATAGGTAGACATTTGCAAACGCTATTTCCTAGCAAGGAAGTCTCGCATTCACATTCATTTGAAGTGTAGACCAGGAATACATAACACTTCGCAAATCATATTATATCTTACCATGAAACATAGAAATGAGATGCAATATCGCCTTTTAAGAATCATAAGAACTCTATTGCTACGATACGTAGACATCTGCAAACGCTATTTCCTTGCAAGGAAGTGTCGCATTTACATTCATTTGAAGTGTAGTCGAGGAATACATAACACTTCGCAAATCATATTATATCTTACCATGAAACATAGAAATGAGATGCGATATCGCGTTTTAAGTAGCATTAGAACACTATCGCTATGATAGGTAGACATTTGCAAACGCTATTTCCTAGCAAGGAAGTGTCGCATTCACATTCATTTGAAGTGTAGACCAGGAATACATAACACTTCGCAAATCATATTATATCTTACCATGAAACATAGAAATGAGATGCAATATCGCCTTTTAAGAATCATAAGAACTCTATTGCTACGATACGTAGACATCTGCAAACGCTATTTCCTTGCAAGGAAGTGTCGCATTTACATTCATTTGAAGTGTAGTCGAGGAATACATAACACTTCGCAATGAATATTATATCTTATCATGAAACATAGAAATGAGATGCGATATCGCGTTTTAAGATGCATTAGAACTCTACTGCTACGATACCTAGACATCTGCAGACGCTATTTCCTAGCAAGCAAGTGTCGCATTTACATTCACTTGAAGTGTAGACGAGGAATACATGATACTTCGCAAATCATATTATATCTTACCATGAAACGTAGAAATGAGATGCGATATCGCGTTTTAAGAATCATATGAACTCTATTGCTACGATACGTAGACATCTGCAATTGCTATTCCCTAGCAAGGAAGTGTCTCATTTACATTCATTTGAAGTGTAGGCGAGGAATACATGATACTTCGCAAATCATATTATATCTTACCATGAAACATAGAAATGAGATGCGATATCGCGTTTTAAGAAGCATTAGAACTCTATTGCTACGATACCTAGACATCTGCAGACGCTATTTCCTAGCAAGGAAGTGTCGCATTTACATTCATTTGAAGTGTAGACGAAGAATACATGACACTTCGCAAATCATACTATATCTTACCATGAAACATAGAAATGAGATGCGATATCGCGTTTTAAGAAGCATTAGAACTCTACTGCTACGATACCTAGACATCTGCAGACGCTATTTCCTAGCAAGCAAGTGTCGCATTTACATTCACTTGAAGTGTAGACGAGGAATACATGATACTTCGCAAATCATATTATATCTTACCATGAAACATAGAAATGAGATGCGATATCGCGTCTTAAGAATCATATGAACTCTATTGCTACGATACGTAGACATCTGCAATCGCTATTTCCTAGCAAGGAAGTGTCGGATTTACATTCATTTGAAGTGTAGACGAGAAATACATAACACTTCGCAAATCATGTTATATCTTACCATGAAACATAGAAATGAGATGCGGTATCGCGTTTTAAGAAGCATTAGAACACTATTGCTACGATAGGTAGACATTTGCAAACGCTATTTCCTAGGATAGAAGTGTCGCATTTACATTCATTTGAAGTGTAGTCGAGGAATACATAACACTTCGCAAATCATATTACATCTTACCATGAAACATAGAAATGAGATGCAATATCGCGCTTTAAGAAGCATTAGAACTCTACTGCTACGATACCTAGACATCTGCAGACGCTATTTCCTAGCAAGCAAGTGTCGCATTTACATTCACTTGAAGTGTAGACGAGGAATACATGATACTTCGCAAATCATATTATATCTTACCATGAAACATAGAAATGAGATGCGATATCGCGTTTTAAGTAGCATTAGAACACTATCGCTATGATAGGTAGACATTTGCAAACGCTATTTCCTAGCAAGGAAGTCTCGCATTCACATTCATTTGAAGTGTAGACCAGGAATACATAACACTTCGCAAATCATATTATATCTTACCATGAAACATAGAAATGAGATGCAATATCGCCTTTTAAGAATCATAAGAACTCTATTGCTACGATACGTAGACATCTGCAAACGCTATTTCCTTGCAAGGAAGTGTCGCATTTACATTCATTTGAAGTGTAGTCGAGGAATACATAACACTTCGCAAATCATATTATATCTTACCATGAAACATAGAAATGAGATGCGATATCGCGTTTTAAGTAGCATTAGAACACTATCGCTATGATAGGTAGACATTTGCAAACGCTATTTCCTAGCAAGGAAGTGTCGCATTCACATTCATTTGAAGTGTAGACCAGGAATACATAACACTTCGCAAATCATATTATATCTTACCATGAAACATAGAAATGAGATGCAATATCGCCTTTTAAGAATCATAAGAACTCTATTGCTACGATACGTAGACATCTGCAAACGCTATTTCCTTGCAAGGAAGTGTCGCATTTACATTCATTTGAAGTGTAGTCGAGGAATACATAACACTTCGCAATGAATATTATATCTTATCATGAAACATAGAAATGAGATGCGATATCGCGTTTTAAGATGCATTAGAACTCTATTGCTACGATACCTAGACATCTGCAGACGCTATTTCCTAGCAAGGAAGTGTCGCATTTACATTCATTTGAAGTGTAGACGAAGAATACATGACACTTCGCAAATCATACTATATCTTACCATGAAACATAGAAATGAGATGCGATATCGCGTTTTAAGAAGCATTAGAACTCTACTGCTACGATACCTAGACATCTGCAGACGCTATTTCCTAGCAAGCAAGTGTCGCATTTACATTCACTTGAAGTGTAGACGAGGAATACATGATACTTCGCAAATCATATTATATCTTACCATGAAACATAGAAATGAGATGCGATATCGCGTCTTAAGAATCATATGAACTCTATTGCTACGATACGTAGACATCTGCAATCGCTATTTCCTAGCAAGGAAGTGTCGGATTTACATTCATTTGAAGTGTAGACGAGAAATACATAACACTTCGCAAATCATGTTATATCTTACCATGAAACATAGAAATGAGATGCGGTATCGCGTTTTAAGAAGCATTAGAACACTATTGCTACGATAGGTAGACATTTGCAAACGCTATTTCCTAGGATAGAAGTGTCGCATTTACATTCATTTGAAGTGTAGTCGAGGAATACATAACACTTCGCAAATCATATTATATCTTACCATGAAACATAGAAATGTGATGCGATATCGCGTTTTAAGTAGCATTAGAACACTATCGCTATGATGGGTAGACATTTGCAAACGCTATTTCCTAGCAAGGAAGTCTCGCATTCACATTCATTTGAAGTGTAGTCGAGGAATACATAACACTTCGCAAATCATATTATATCTTACCATGAAACATAGAAATGAGATGCGATATCGCGTTTTAAGTAGCATTAGAACACTATCGCTATGATAGGTAGACATTTGCAAACGCTATTTCCTAGCAAGGAAGTGTCGCATTCACATTCATTTGAAGTGTAGACCAGGAATACATAACACTTCGCAAATCATATTATATCTTACCATGAAACATAGAAATGAGATGCAATATCGCCTTTTAAGAATCATAAGAACTCTATTGCTACGATACGTAGACATCTGCAAACGCTATTTCCTTGCAAGGAAGTGTCGCATTTACATTCATTTGAATTGTAGTCGAGGAATACATAACACTTCGCAATGAATATTATATCTTATCATGAAACATAGAAATGAGATGCGATATCGCGTTTTAAGATGCATTAGAACTCTACTGCTACGATACCTAGACATCTGCAGACGCTATTTCCTAGCAAGCAAGTGTCGCATTTACATTCACTTGAAGTGTAGACGAGGAATACATGATACTTCGCAAATCATATTATATCTTACCATGAAACGTAGAAATGAGATGCGATATCGCGTTTTAAGAATCATATGAACTCTATTGCTACGATACGTAGACATCTGCAATTGCTATTTCCTAGCAAGGAAGTGTCTCATTTACATTCATTTGAAGTGTAGGCGAGGAATACATGATACTTCGCAAATCATATTATATCTTACCATGAAACATAGAAATGAGATGCGATATCGCGTTTTAAGAAGCATTAGAACTCTATTGCTACGAAACCTAGACATCTGCAGACGCTATTTCCCAGCAAGGAAGTGTCGCATTTACATTCATTTGAATTGTAGAGGAGGAATACATGATACTTCGCAAATCATATTATATCTTACCATGAAACATAGAAATGAGATGCGATATGGCGTTTTAAGAAGCATTAGAAGACTATTGCTACGATAGGTAGACATTTGCAAACGCTATTTCCTAGCAAATAAGTGTGGCATTTACATTCATTTGATGTGTAGGCGAGGAATACATAACACTTCGCAAATCATATTATATCTTACCATGAAACATAGAAATGAGATGCGATATCGCGCTTTAAGAAGCATTAGAACTCTATTGCTACGATACGTAGACATCTGCAAACGCTATTTCCTAGCGAGGAAGTGTCGCATTCACATTCATTTGAAGTGTAGACGAGGAATACATAACACTTCGCAAATCATATTATATCTTACCATGAAACATAGAAATGAGATGCAATATCGCCTTTTAAGAATCATAAGAACTCTATTGGTACGATACGTAGACATCTGCAAACGCTATTTCCTTGCAAGGAAGTGTCGCATTTACATTCATTTGAATCGTAGACGAGGAATGCATAACACTTCGCAATGAATATGATATCATATCATGAAACATAGAAATGAGATGCGATATCGCGTTTTACGAAGCATTAGATCTCTATTGCTACGATACGTAGACATCTGCAAACGCTATATCCTTGCAAGGAAGTGACGCATTTACATTCATTTGAAGTGTAGACGAGGAATACATGATACTTCGCAAATCATATCATATCTTACCATGAAACATAGAAATGAGATGCGATATCGCGTTTTAAGAAGCATTAGAACACTATTGCTACGATAGGTAGACATTTGCAAACGCTATTTCCTAGCAAAGAAGTGTCGCATTTATATTCATTTGAAGTGTAGTCGAGGAATACATAATACTTCGCAGATCATATTATATCTTACCATGAAACATAGAAATGAGATGCGATATCGCGTTTTAAGAAGCATTAGAACACTATCGCATACGATAGGTAGACATCTGCAAACGCTATTTCCTTACAAGGAAGTGTCGCATTTACATTCATTTGTAGCGTAGACGAGCAATACATAACACTTCGCAAATCATATTATATCTTACCATGAAACATAGAAATGAGATGCGATATCGCGTTTAAAGAAGCATTAGATCTCTATTGCTACGATACCCAGATATCTGCAGACGCTATTTCCAAGCAAGGAAGTGTCAGATTTACATTCATTTGAAGTATAGACGAGGAATACATGACACTTCGCAAATCATATTATATCTTACCATGAAACATAGAAATGACATGAAATATCGCGTTTTAAGAAGCATTAGAAATCTATTGCTACGATACGTAGACATCTGCTAACGCTATTTCCTTGCAAGAAAGTGTCGCATTTACATTCATTTGAATCGTAGACGAGGTATGCATGGCACTTCGCAATGAATATTATATCTTATCAGGAAACATAGATATGAGATGCAATATCTCGTTTTAAGACGCACTTGAACTCTATTGCTTCGATACGTAGACATCTCCAAACGCTATTTCCTTGCAAGGTAGTGTCGCATTTACATTCATTTGAAGTGTAGACGAGGAATACATAACTCTTCGCAAATCATGTTATATCTTACCATGAAACATAGAAATGAGATGCGATATCGCGTTTTAAGAATCATATGAACTCTATTGCTACGATACGTAGACATCTGCAATCGCTATTTCCTAGCAAGGAAGTGTCGCATTTACATTCATTTGAAGTGTAGACGAGGAATACATGATACTTCGCAAATCATATCATATCTTACCATGAAACATAGAAATGAGATGCGATATCGCGTTTTAAGAAGCTTTTGAACTCTATTGCTTCGATACGTAGTCATCTGCAAACGCTATTTCCTAGCAAAGAAGTGTCGCATTTACATTCATTTGAAGTGTAGGCGAGGAATACATAACACTTCGCAAATCATATTATATCTTACCATGAAACATAGAAATGAGATGCGATATCGCGTTTTAGGAAGCATTAGAACTCTATTGCTACGATACGAAGAAATCTGCAAATGCTATTTCCTAGCGAGGAATTGTCGCATTCACATTCATTTGAAGTGTAGACGGGGAATACATAACACTTCCCAAATCATATTACATCTTACCATGAAACATAGAAATGAGATGCAATATCGCCTTTTAAGAATCATAAGAACTCTATTGCTATGATACGTAGACATCTGCAAACGCTATTTCCTTGCAAGGAAGTGTCGCATTTACATTCATTTGAAGTGTAGACGAGGAATACATGATACTTCGCAAATCATATCATATCTCACCATGAAACATAGAAATGAGATGCGATATCGCGTTTTAAGAAGCATTAGAAAGCTATTGCTAACGATACGTAGGCATCTGCAAACGCTATTTCCTAGCGAGGAAGTGTCGCATTCACATTCATTTGAAGTGTAGACGAGGAATACATAACACTTCGCAAATCATGTTACATCTTACCATGAAACATAGAAATGAGATGCGATATCGAGTTTTAAGAAGCATTAGAACTCTATTGCTACGATACGTAGACATATGCAAACGCTATTTCCTTGCAAGGAAGTGTCGCATTTACATTCATTTGAATCGTAGACGAGGAATGCATAACACTTCGCAAATCATATTACATCTTACCATGAAACATAGAAATGAGATGCGATATCGAGTTTTAAGAAGCATTAGAACTCTATTGCTACGATAAATAGACATCTGCAGACGTTATTTCCTAGCAAGGAAGTGTCGCATTTACATTCATTTGAATCGTAGACGAGGAATGCATAACAGTTCGCAAATCATATTACATCTTACCATGAAACATAGAAATGAGATGCAATATCGCCTTTTAAGAATCATAAGAACTCTATTGCTATGATACGTAGACATCTGCAAACGCTATTTCCTTGCAAGGAAGTGTCGCATTTACATTCATTTGAAGTGTAGACGAGGAATACATGATACTTCGCAAATCATATCATATCTCACCATGAAACATAGAAATGAGATGCGATATCGCGTTTTAAGAAGCATTAGAAAGCTATTGCTAACGATACGTAGGCATCTGCAAACGCTATTTCCTAGCGAGGAAGTGTCGCATTCACATTCATTTGAAGTGTAGACGAGGAATACATAACACTTCGCAAATCATGTTACATCTTACCATGAAACATAGAAATGAGATGCGATATCGAGTTTTAAGAAGCATTAGAACTCTATTGCTACGATACGTAGACATCTGCAAACGCTATTTCCTTGCAAGGAAGTGTCGCATTTACATTCATTTGAATCGTAGACGAGGAATGCATAACACTTCGCAAATCATATTACATCTTACCATGAAACATAGAAATGAGATGCGATATCGAGTTTTAAGAAGCATTAGAACTCTATTGCTACGATAAATAGACATCTGCAGACGTTATTTCCTAGCAAGGAAGTGTCGCATTTACATTCATTTGAATCGTAGACGAGGAATGCATAACAGTTCGCAAATCATATTACATCTTACCATGAAACATAGAAATGAGATGCGATATCGAGTTTTAAGAAGCATTAGAACTCTATTGCTACGATACCTAGACACCTGCAGACGCTATTTCCTAGCAAGGAAGGGTCGCATTTACATTCATTCGAAGTGTGGACGAGGAATACATAACACTTCGCAAATCATGTTATATCTTACCATGAAACATAGAAATGAGATGCGATATCGCGTTTTAAGAATCCTATGAACTCTATTGCTACGATACGTAGACATCTGCAATCGCTATTTCCTAGCAAGGAAGTGTCGCATTTACATTCATTTGAAGTGTAGACGAGGAATACATGATACTTCGCAAATCATATCATATCTTACCATGAAACATAGAAATGAGATGCGATATCGCGTTTTAAGAAGCATTAGAACTCTATTGCTACGATACCTAGACATCTGCAGACGCTATTTCCTAGCAAGGAAGTGTCGCATTTACATTCATTTGAAGTGTAGACGAAGAATACATGACACTTCGCAAATCATACTATATCTTACCATGAAACATAGAAATGAGATGCGATATCGAGTTTTAAGAAGCATTAGAACTCTATTGCTACGATAAATAGACATCTGCAGACGTTATTTCCTAGCAAGGAAGTGTCGCATTTACATTCATTTGAATCGTAGACGAGGAATGCATAACAGTTCGCAAATCATATTACATCTTACCATGAAACATAGAAATGAGATGCGATATCGAGTTTTAAGAAGCATTAGAACTCTATTGCTACGATACCTAGACATCTGCAGACGCTATTTCCTAGCAAGGAAGGGTCGCATTTACATTCATTCGAAGTGTGGACGAGGAATACATAACACTTCGCAAATCATGTTATATCTTACCATGAAACATAGAAATGAGATGCGATATCGCGTTTTAAGAATCCTATGAACTCTATTGCTACGATACGTAGACATCTGCAATCGCTATTTCCTAGCAAGGAAGTGTCGCATTTACATTCATTTGAAGTGTAGACGAGGAATACATGATACTTCGCAAATCATATCATATCTTACCATGAAACATAGAAATGAGATGCGATATCGCGTTTTAAGAAGCATTAGAACTCTATTGCTACGATACCTAGACATCTGCAGACGCTATTTCCTAGCAAGGAAGTGTCGCATTTACATTCATTTGAAGTGTAGACGAAGAATACATGACACTTCGCAAATCATACTATATCTTACCATGAAACATAGAAATGAGATGCGATATCGCGTTTTAAGAAGCATTAGAACTCTACTGCTACGATACCTAGACATCTGCAGACGCTATTTCCTAGCAAGCAAGTGTCGCATTTACATTCACTTGAAGTGTAGACGAGGAATACATGATACTTCGCAAATCATATTATATCTTACCATGAAACATAGAAATGAGATGCGATATCGCGTTTTAAGAATCATATGAACTCTATTGCTACGATACGTAGACATCTGCAATCGCTATTTCCTAGCAAGGAAGTGTCGGATTTACATTCATTTGAAGTGTAGACGAGGAATACATAACACTTCGCAAATCATGTTATATCTTACCATGAAACATAGAAATGAGATGCGATATCGCGTTTTAAGAATCATATGAACTCTATTGCTACGATACGTAGACATCTGCAATCGCTATTTCCTAGCAAGGAAGTGTCGCATTTACATTCATTTGACGTGTAGACGAGGAATACATGATACTTCGCAAATCATATTACATCTTACCATGAAACATAGAAATGAGATGCAATATCGCGCTTTAAGAAGCATTAGAACTCTACTGCTACGATACCTAGACATCTGCAGACGCTATTTCCTAGCAAGCAAGTGTCGCATTTACATTCACTTGAAGTGTAGACGAGGAATACATGATACTTCGCAAATCATATTATATCTTACCATGAAACATAGAAATGAGATGCGGTATCGCGTTTTAAGAAGCATTAGAACACTATTGCTACGATAGGTAGATATTTGCAAACGCTATTTCCTAGGATAGAAGTGTCGCATTTACATTCATTTGAAGTGTAGTCGAGGAATACATAACACTTCGCATATCATATTATATCCTACCATGAAACATAGAAATGTGATGCGATATCGCGTTTTAAGTAGCATTAGAACACTATCGCTATGATGGGTAGACATTTGCAAACGCTATTTCCTAGCAAGGAAGTCTCGCATTCACATTCATTTGAAGTGTAGACCAGGAATACATAACACTTCGCAAATCATATTATATCTTACCATGAAACATAGAAATGAGATGCAATATCGCCTTTTAAGAATCATAAGAACTCTATTGCTACGATACGTAGACATCTGCAAACGCTATTTCCTTGCAAGGAAGTGTCGCATTTACATTCATTTGAAGTGTAGTCGAGGAATACATAACACTTCGCAAATCATATTATATCTTACCATGAAACATAGAAATGAGATGCGATATCGCGTTTTAAGATGCATTAGAACTCTACTGCTACGATACCTAGACATCTGCAGACGCTATTTCCTAGCAAGCAAGTGTCGCATTTACATTCACTTGAAGTGTAGACGAGGAATACATGATACTTCGCAAATCATATTATATCTTACCATGAAACATAGAAATGAGATGCGGTATCGCGTTTTAAGAAGCATTAGAACACTATTGCTACGATAGGTAGACATTTGCAAACGCTATTTCCTCGGATAGAAGTGTCGCATTTACATTCATTTGAAGTGTAGTCGAGGAATACATAACCCTTCGCAAATCATATTATATCTTACCATGAAACATAGAAATGTGATGCGATATCGCGTTTTAAGTAGCATTAGAACACTATCGCTATGATGGGTAGACATTTGCAAACGCTATTTCCTAGCAAGGAAGTGTCGCATTCACATTCATTTGAAGTGTAGACCAGGAATACATAACACTTCGCAAATCATATTATATCTTACCATGAAACATAGAAATGAGATGCAATATCGCCTTTTAAGAATCATAAGAACTCTATTGCTACGATACGTAGACATCTGCAAACGCTATTTCCTTGCAAGGAAGTGTCGCATTTACATTCATTTGAAGTGTAGTCGAGGAATACATAACACATCGCAAATCATATTATATCTTACCATGAAACATAGAAATGAGATGCGATATCGCGTTTTAAGTAGCATTAGAACACTATCGCTACGATAGGTAGACATCTGCAAACGCTATTTCCTAGCAAGGAAGTGTCGCATTTACATTCATTTGAAGTGTAGACGAGGAATACATGATACTTCGCAAATCATATCATATCTTACCATGAAACATAGAAATGAGATGCGATATGGCGTTTTAAGAAGCATTAGAAGACTATTGCTACGATAGGTAGACATTTGTAAACGCTATTTCCTAGCAAATAAGTGTGGCATTTACATTCATTTGATGTGTAGGCGAGGAATACATAACACTTCGCAAATCATATTATATCTTACCATGAAACATAGAAATGAGATGCGATATCGCGCTTTAAGAAGCATTAGAACTCTATTGCTACGATACGTAGACATCTGCAAACGCTATTTCCTAGCGAGGAAGTGTCGCATTCACATTCATTTGAAGTGTAGACGAGGAATACATAACACTTCGCAAATCATATTATATCTTACCATGAAACATAGAAATGAGATGCAATATCGCCTTTTAAGAATCATAAGAACTCTATTGGTACGATACGTAGACATCTGCAAACGCTATTTCCTTGCAAGGAAGTGTCGCATTTACATTCATTTGAATCGTAGACGAGGAATGCATAACACTTCGCAATGAATATGATATCATATCATGAAACATAGAAATGAGATGCGATATCGCGTTTTACGAAGCATTAGATCTCTATTGCTACGATACGTAGACATCTGCAAACGCTATATCCTTGCAAGGAAGTGACGCATTTACATTCATTTGAAGTGTAGACGAGGAATACATGATACTTCGCAAATCATATCATATCTTACCATGAAACATAGTAATGAGATGCGATATCGCGTTTTAAGAAGCATTAGAACACTATTGCTACGATAGGTAGACATTTGCAAACGCTATTTCCTAGCAAAGAAGTGTCGCATTTATATTCATTTGAAGTGTAGTCGAGGAATACATAATACTTCGCAGATCATATTATATCATACCATGAAACATAGAAATGAGATGCGATATCGCGTTTTAAGAAGCATTAGAACACTATCGCTACGATAGGTAGACATCTGCAAACGCTATTTCCTTACAAGGAAGTGTCGCATTTACATTCATTTGTAGTGTAGACGAGCAATACATAACACTTCGCAAATCATATTATATCTTACCATGAAACATAGAAATGAGATGCGATATCGCGTTTTAAGAAGCATTAGATCTCCATTGCTACGATACCCAGATATCTGCAGACGCTATTTCCAAGCAAGGAAGTGTCAGATTTACATTCATTTGAAGTATTGACGAGGAATACATGACACTTCGCAAATCATATTATATCTTACCATGAAACATAGAAATGACATGCGATATCGCGTTTTAAGAAGCATTAGAAATCTATTGCTACGATACGTAGACATCTGCAAACGCTATTTCCTTGCAAGGAAGTGTCGCATTTACATTCATTTGAAGTGTAGTCGAGGAATACATAACACATCGCAAATCATATTATATCTTACCATGAAACATAGAAATGAGATGCGATATCGCGTTTTAAGTAGCATTAGAACACTATCGCTATGATAGGTAGACATTTGCAAACGCTATTTCCTAGCAAGGAAGTGTCGCATTCACATTCATTTGAAGTGTAGACCAGGAATACATAACACTTCGCAAATCATATTATATCTTACCATGAAACATAGAAATGAGATGCAATATCGCCTTTTAAGAATCATAAGAACACTATTGCTACGATAGGTAGATATTTGCACACGCTAATTCCTAGCAAAGAAGTGTCGCATTTACATTCATTTGAAGTGTAGTTGAGGAATACATAATACTTCGCAAATCATATTATATCTTACCATGAAACATAGAAATGAGATGCGATATCGCGTTTTAAGAAGCATTAGAACACTATCGCTACGATAGGTAGACATCTGCAAACGCTATTTCCTAGCAAGGAAGTGTCGCATTTACATTCATTTGAAGTGTAGACGAGGAATACATGATACTTCGCAAATCATATCATATCTTACCATGAAACATAGAAATGAGATGCGATATGGCGTTTTAAGAAGCATTAGAAGACTATTGCTACGATAGGTAGACATTTGCAAACGCTATTTCCTAGCAAATAAGTGTGGCATTTACATTCATTTGATGTGTAGGCGAGGAATACATAACACTTCGCAAATCATATTATATCTTACCATGAAACATAGAAATGAGATGCGATATCGCGCTTTAAGAAGCATTAGAACTCTATTGCTACGATACGTAGACATCTGCAAACGCTATTTCCTAGCGAGGAAGTGTCGCATTCACATTCATTTGAAGTGTAGACGAGGAATACATAACACTTCGCAAATCATATTATATCTTACCATGAAACATAGAAATGAGATGCAATATCGCCTTTTAAGAATCATAAGAACTCTATTGGTACGATACGTAGACATCTGCAAACGCTATTTCCTTGCAAGGAAGTGTCGCATTTACATTCATTTGAATCGTAGACGAGGAATGCATAACACTTCGCAATGAATATGATATCATATCATGAAACATAGAAATGAGATGCGATATCGCGTTTTACGAAGCATTAGATCTCTATTGCTACGATACGTAGACATCTGCAAACGCTATATCCTTGCAAGGAAGTGACGCATTTACATTCATTTGAAGTGTAGACGAGGAATACATGATACTTCGCAAATCATATCATATCTTACCATGAAACATAGTAATGAGATGCGATATCGCGTTTTAAGAAGCATTAGAACACTATTGCTACGATAGGTAGACATTTGCAAACGCTATTTCCTAGCAAAGAAGTGTCGCATTTATATTCATTTGAAGTGTAGTCGAGGAATACATAATACTTCGCAGATCATATTATATCATACCATGAAACATAGAAATGAGATGCGATATCGCGTTTTAAGAAGCATTAGAACACTATCGCTGCGATAGGTAGACATCTGCAAACGCTATTTCCTTACAAGGAAGTGTCGCATTTACATTCATTTGTAGTGTAGACGAGCAATACATAACACTTCGCAAATCATATTATATCTTACCATGAAACATAGAAATGAGATGCGATATCGCGTTTTAAGAAGCATTAGATCTCCATTGCTACGATACCCAGATATCTGCAGACGCTATTTCCAAGCAAGGAAGTGTCAGATTTACATTCATTTGAAGTATTGACGAGGAATACATGACACTTCGCAAATCATATTATATCTTACCATGAAACATAGAAATGACATGCGATATCGCGTTTTAAGAAGCATTAGAAATCTATTGCTACGATACGTAGACATCTGCTAACGCTATTTCCTTGCAAGAAAGTGTCGCATTTACATTCATTTGAATCGTAGACGAGGTATGCATGGCACTTCGCAATGAATATTATATCTTATCAGGAAACATAGATATGAGATGCAATATCTCGTTTTAAGACGCACTTGAACTCTATTGCTTCGATACGTAGACATCTCCAAACGCTATTTCCTTGCAAGGTAGTGTCGCATTTACATTCATTTGAAGTGTAGACGAGGAATACATAACTCTTCGCAAATCATGTTATATCTTACCATGAAACATAGAAATGAGATGCGATATCGCGTTTTAAGAATCATATGAACTCTATTGCTACGATACGTAGACATCTGCAATCGCTATTTCCTAGCAAGGAAGTGTCGCATTTACATTCATTTGAAGTGTAGACGAGGAATACATGATACTTCGCAAATCATATCATATCTTACCATGAAACATAGAAATGAGATGCGATATCGCGTTTTAAGAAGCTTTTGAACTCTATTGCTTCGATACGTAGTCATCTGCAAACGCTATTTCCTAGCAAAGAAGTGTCGCATTTACATTCATTTGAAGTGTAGGCGAGGAATACATAACACTTCGCAAATCATATTATATCTTACCATGAAACATAGAAATGAGATGCGATATCGCGTTTTAAGAAGCATTAGAACTCTATTGCTACGATACGAAGAAATCTGCAAATGCTATTTCCTAGCGAGGAATTGTCGCATTCACATTCATTTGAAGTGTAGACGGGGAATACATAACACTTCCCAAATCATATTACATCTTACCATGAAACATAGAAATGAGATGCAATATCGCCTTTTAAGAATCATAAGAACTCTATTGCTATGATACGTAGACATCTGCAAACGCTATTTCCTTGCAAGGAAGTGTCGCATTTACATTCATTTGAAGTGTAGACGAGGAATACATGATACTTCGCAAATCATATCATATCTCACCATGAAACATAGAAATGAGATGCGATATCGCGTTTTAAGAAGCATTAGAAAGCTACTGCAAACGATACGTAGGCATCTGCAAACGCTATTTCCTAGCGAGGAAGTGTCGCATTCACATTCATTTGAAGTGTAGACGAGGAATACATAACACTTCGCAAATCATGTTACATCTTACCATGAAACATAGAAATGAGATGCGATATCGAGTTTTAAGAAGCATTAGAACTCTATTGCTACGATACGTAGACATCTGCAAACGCTATTTCCTTGCAAGGAAGTGTCGCATTTACATTCATTTGAATCGTAGACGAGGAATGCATAACACTTCGCAAATCATATTACATCTTACCATGAAACATAGAAATGAGATGCGATATCGAGTTTTAAGAAGCATTAGAACTCTATTGCTACGATAAATAGACATCTGCAGACGTTATTTCCTAGCAAGGAAGTGTCGCATTTACATTCATTTGAATCGTAGACGAGGAATGCATAACACTTCGCAAATCATGTTATATCTTACCATGAAACATAGAAATGAGATGCGATATCGCGTTTTAAGAATCATATGAACTCTATTGCTACGATACGTAGACATCTGCAATCGCTATTTCCTAGCAAGGAAGTGTCGCATTTACATTCATTTGAAGTGTAGACGAGGAATACATAACACTTCGCAAATCATGTTACATCTTACCATGAAACATAGAAATGAGATGCAATATCGAGTTTTAAGAAGCATTAGAAATCTATTGCTACGATACGTAGACATCTGCAAACGCTATTTCCTTGCAAGGAAGTGTCGCATTTACATTCATTTGAATCGTAGACGAGGAATGCATAACACTTCGCAAATCATATTACATCTTACCATGAAACATAGAAATGAGATGCGATATCGAGTTTTAAGAAGCATTAGAACTCTATTGCTACGATAATTAGACATCTGCAGACGTTATTTCCTAGCAAGGAAGTGTCGCATTTACATTCATTTGAATCGTAGACGAGGAATGCATAACAGTTCGCAAATCATATTACATCTTACCATGAAACATAGAAATGAGATGCGATATCGAGTTTTAAGAAGCATTAGAACTCTATTGCTACAATACCTAGACATCTGCAGACGCTATTTCCTAGCAAGGAAGGGTCGCATTTACATTCATTCGAAGTGTGGACGAGGAATACATAACACTTCGCAAATCATGATATATCTTACAATGAAACATAGAAATGAGATGCGATATCGCGTTTTAAGAATCATATGAACTCTATTGCTACGATACGTAGACATCTGCAATCGCTATTTCCTAGCAAGGAAGTGTCGCATTTACATTCATTTGAAGTGTAGACGAGGAATACATAACACTTCGCAAATCATGTTATTTCTTACCATGAAACATAGAAATGTGATGCGATATCGCGTTTTAAGAATCATATGAACTCTATTGCTACGATACGTAGACATCTGCAATCGCTATTTCCTAGCAAGGAAGTGTCGCATTTACATTCATTTGAATCGTAGACGAGGAATGCATAACACTTCGCAATGAATATTATATCTTATCATGAAACATAGAAATGAGATGCGATATCGCGTTTTAAGATGCATTAGAACTCTATTGCTACGATACCTAGACATCTGCAGACGCTATTTCCTAGCAAGCAAGTGTCGCATTTACATTCACTTGAAGTGTATACGAGGAATACATGATACTTCGTAAATCATATTATATCTTACCATGAAACATAGAAATGAGATGCGGTATCGCGTTTTAAGGAGCATTAGAACACCATTGCTACGATAGGTAGACATTTGCAAACGCTATTTCCTAGGATAGAAGTGTCGCATTTACATTCATTTGAAGTGTAGTCGAGGAATACAGAACACTTCGCAAATCATATTATACCTTACCATGAACATAGAAATGAGATGCGATATCTCGTCTCAAGAAGCATTAGAACACTATCGCTATGATAGGTAGACATTTGCAAACGCTATTTCCTAGCAAGGAAGTGTCGCATTTACATTCATTTGAAGTGTATACGAGGAATACATAACACTTCGCAAATCATATTATATCTCACCATGAAACATAGAAATGAGATGCGATGTCGCGTTTTAAGAATCATAAGAACCCTATTGCTACGATACGTAGACATCTGCAAACGCTATTTCCTTGCAAGGAAGTGTCGCATTTACATTCATTTGAAGTGTAGACGAGGAATACATAACACTTCGCAAATCATGTTATATCTTACCATGAAACATAGAAATGAGATGCGATATCGCGTTTTAAGATTCATATGATGATCATCATGCACAATCATGTTATATCTTACCATGAAACATAGAAATGAGATGCGATATCGCGTTTTAAGTATCATATGAACTCTATTGCTACGATACGTAGTGTCACGTCCCGAGGTGCGGTTGCGCTCGCAACGGTGGCACAAAGTCGTAACCGTTCCCGAAAATAACGCGAATTGCGTCCGGACCGGGTTCGTTGGCGTTTCGGACTCGATAAAACGGTAATTAACACTAAACTTACCTTGCGAAGGCTTGATTCCGCTGTCTGATTTCTCTTTCCAGGTACCTGGAGCGCCTTGGATCCGCAACCGGGATGGCGGCGGCGTACGGCTGGAACGGAGGTACGGGTCGTGCGGCGAAGGAAACCTCCTTCACAGGTACCAGGACTCGAACGCAGGAAATTGAATATTCTGGTGCATCACCCACGTATTCCCGAGCGAGACGACGAATAAACTCTCTCCTCCCCGCGCGTCGTGTACGCTTTGTCGGAGGTGCAAGGCTCGTCGAGAATACTTGAACTTCGGTCGAGTACGGCGCGGCTAAGCGTTGGTTCGCTCTAGCTTACCGGGATCAACCTGGGCGCAAGATATTCTGTATACGGTAGAAGTGAGGATGGAGCAACTAAGCGCTGGTTCGCTCTAGTCGTCGAGCCTCAAGACTATCGCAGATGAGATATAGAAATAGAATAATCGCGAGCGTACCCGTGGAGTAGAATTAAGGAATTGTATTTGGACTCGAATAAAGATACTTTGAATCTGGTAAAAATAAACTATATTCTATGATTTCACTATACTAAATACACTTGACTAAGTTCTAAGTTACTGACTAGCGATTACAATGAGAATTAGAAATAGTATAAAGTATCGAATGGACTCCGCTATGGGAGTATGGATAGAGACGAATGCATTAGAGCTAATTGCTCGTTGCGAATGAGCCTATTGCTCGGATCGGAAGTGCATCGTTCGGATGCTGGATTAGAACTCCTCGGTTCGGAGATGAGATACGAACTCTCCAGTTCGGAGATGAGTTGGGAACTCTCCGGTTCGGAGATGAGACGCGAACTGACTCTCGGATCTCGCGTCCGCGACCTCCTCGGGTCGCGCGGCGCGCGAGTCGCTGGGCCCTCGCGGTGGGGCGGACGGTCGGAGTAGGGCGGCCGCTCGGCCCTCGTGGTGGGGCGGCCGTTCGGAGTGGGGCGCGGCCCGCGTTAAGCGTGAGCCGCGAGCGTCGAGTGTGCGCGCGAGTGCAACGGAACATAACCGTGCATGAATAAAATATATACATATATTCACTTAAATCTAGGTGTGTGTTGGTGTGTATGTACATAGGTGAGTAGTGTGCTTATTCTAATCCCACATGTACGAGAAGTACGTATAGGGCTTCGTGATCGCTGGGGATTCGACCCAGTACGTGTCGGAGAGCTCCTCGCCCTCGTAATACGGGGTGAAGTCCTCCCCCTCGTGTGTGGAGATCGCGCGTGGGCGCGGCATGCTGCATCCCTCTTCCCTCTCGTACCTTTGTCTCCTTCTGTAGGGACGGCGAGTCGGCGGGTGGCCCGTGTGCAGGGGCTCCGGATACGGATGCTGGGGATGATGAGGTGGACGCCGGAGGGTGGCAGGCGGTACGCCTGACGTTACACCACCCCCCTTGGAAAAAGAATCTCGGCCATGCCGAGATCTCTTGTCTGTTGGGTAGATTTCGGGATGCTGGATCCTTCTCTTGGTCCTGTCGGCTGGATGCTGCGGAATCTGAGGTTTTTCGCCTGGTTGATCCTGGCGATAACGTTTGGTGATTGGACCGTGACTGCGGGCTTCCTTCGGATTGCAGGCACTTTCGTCGCTTTCACTTTCAGCGTTCGTTTGAATGTCACTGCTCTCACTGACTTCATTTTCAGTTTTTGGCACTTTTCTTTCACTAGCATCCACACTCTGCATACTATGCATTCGTTTACAAATTTTGATTTTGTTCGTATGAACAATTTTATGGCGCCCTTTTACATTCAGCTTAACATTACAATTGCCCAAAATTTCGAGGATACGGTACGGTCCAGAATACTGTGCCTGGAACTTATGTTTGTTCGGCTCTTTTAAAAGATAGACCCATTGGCCTACCTCGAAGTTTTGGACATTGAGATTTCGGTCATAATAATATTTGGAACGGCGTTTCGCGTTGTCTAGATTGGCTTTAGCCAAATCCTGAGATTTCGTGATTTTCTCCTGGAGTTGTATAAGATAGTCGCTATAAGTTTCGTTATCAGAGCTGTCCTGAAAAGGAGTGGCTGACGGCGTCCTAGCTATCCTGCCGAACACTAGTTCGTGTGGGGTGTATAATGTACCCTCGTGCACACTGGTGTTGTATGAAAACATTGCATACGGTAACCAATTCACCCAATCGTTACTTGACTCTATGTAATGCTTCAGATATTCGGCCAGGACGTGGTGAGATCGTTCAACGGACCCGTTTGTCTGTGGATGGAACGCAGTGGACTTGTATTGCTTAATACGGAATTTGATTGCTATGGCTTTAATCAAGCTATTTATAAAGTTCGAACCTTGGTCCGTGAGTATGCCTTTCGGGCATCCGAACTTACAAATGAATTCTTTTATTAAAGCTTCGGCAATGTCTACTGCGGTGGTGGTTTTGAGAGGAACTGCGATTGAGTATTTAGTGAGGAGATCTTGGATCGTGAGGATACTCGTATAACCGTCGGGAGTTTCGGGAAGAGGACCCATTACGTCCATTGAAATCTTATCGAATGCCCTGCCAGGGGTGTCGGTTAAAGTGAGAGGCTGTCTGGTCTTTACCCGGACCAGTTTCTCTGTCTGACAACTTTTACATTTGCCAATATATTCTTGTATTTGTGTTTTCATGTTTGGCCAAAAGTATTGTTGTCTGATGCGAGAATAAGTTTTATTAACCCCTTTGTGACCTCCCACAGGGGAGTCGTGGTTTTCTCTTATTATTTTCAGTCGCTCTTCGACCGAAGGGGTTTTAATGAGGCCCTGGCAGACCGTAATCTGGACAGTTGTTTCATAAAACAGGTCCTGAAGGATTTTCTGGATTCGGGACCAGGATACGGAGTCTAGATAGGTTTGTGCGATACTAAATGTTTGTAATTGTAATTCGTTTACAACGTCGCACAAGGATCTGAATGTTTCTATTACGGTCTGGAAATTGATTGATCTGGTGGAATGTTCGATGATTGGAAGCTGGATTTGGAATTCGTTTCCGATTTGTATGACTTTGGCTTTGGTAAGGACGTGATTTTTGTTTAGGAGGAATTTTTCAGCGTTTGCTAGATCTTTGGCGCCCGTGTCATAGGGGTGCCCAGATTGCGTGACGAAGACAACTACATTGTCTCGTCGCGTTGATAATGCGTCACGGCTGAAATTAAATAGAGGTTCGCGTCGGAAAAATTCATTTGGAGCAGGAGTATAGAAGTCGGTGCTGTCGCTGGCGACTTGCGGAGGTGGTGCTGTGTTGGTACGGAAGGACGTGCCTGGAGTCGGTAATTCAGGTTCTGATGTTACCGGAGTAGGAGGAGGCGCTAGTGTGGTATACTTTTTACGGGTTTCCGGAGGCACATCGAAGATGTCGTCCTCCGAGTTTTCTGAATACGAGAGCGGAAAAATTTGAGCGGGATTCCGCGACAATGCGTCCGCATTAAGGTTCGTTTTTCCACTTTTATAGACCATCTCGTAGTCAAATTCCGCTAACTTAAGCCTCCACCGTACGAGTCTACTTGACGGGTCCTTGACCGAATTCATCCACACTAACGGTCGATGGTCGGTAACGAGTTTGAATTGATTACCGTATATGTATGGACGAAAGTAATGGACGGCGTAGACAATCGCCAGACACTCCTTCTCGATCGTGGAGTAGTTTTTCTCCGCAGCGTTTAACAGTCGCGACGTGTACGCGATTGGCAAGTCGCGGCCTATTGGTCCTTGACTCAAGATAGCACCAATAGCTTCGGCGGACGCGTCGGTCGTTATCACGAATGGTTGTTTAAAGTTGGGGTACTGCAAGATAGGCGCTTCGCATAGGCAATCTCGGAGTTTGACGAATGAATTCTCATGCTCGTTACGCCATACAAAGGGCGCGTCCTTTTTTAACAAATTCGTTAGAGGCTTAGCAATATTGGAAAAATTTGCGATGAACCGCCTGTAGTATCCCGCGAGCCCGAGGAATTGTTTGATCTGTTTCGCGTTGCGCGGGCGCGGAAAATTTTTGACGGCGCTAATTTTCGCAGGGTCAGGTTTTACACCGTGCTCACTGATAATATGACCCAAATAGCTTACTTCTCTCCTCAAGAATTCGCACTTATCCGGCTGCAATACTAAATTAGCTTCTTTGAGCCGTTGAGTTAATTTATCGAATTTAAGTCGATGTTCTTGAAGAGAGCTAGCGTAGATAACAATGTCGTCCAAATAGACGAAAATTTCGTTCCCCTGGAGACCGGACAGGACATTGTCCATAAGTCGTTGGAACGTCGCTGGCGCATTTTTTAATCCGAATGGCATTCTTTTAAATTCATAATGCCCGTGAGGCGTCGAAAAAGCAGTTTTAGGAGCATCGGCGGGCTCCATTGGGATCTGGTGAAATCCGCTCGCGAGATCGAATGTACTAAAATACTTCGCACTCCCGAGCTGATCAAGTATCTCGGTAATGCAAGGGAGGGGATAGGCATCGGCGACAGATTTCTCATTGAGTGCGCGGTAGTCGATGACGACGCGCCATTGCTTGTTGCCCAGGGAGTCCGGTTTCTTTGGGACAACCCACAATGGCGAATTATATGGTGATTTTGACGGAGAGATGACACCATTTTGTAAAAATTTGTCGACTTGTCGTCGAATCTCCTCCTTATGAGCTGGTGGGAATCGGTATTGTTTCACATTGACGGGGCGGTCGTCGACGGTTGGAATCTTGTGCGTGGTTGCTGACGTATGCCCTAATTTATCCCCCTCAATGTGAAAAAGCTCCTGCGTGCTTTGAACGAGACGGACGACGTGCTCTCTTTCCTCTGCGTTGAGGTGGTCGAGACGGAGGAGACTAAGAATTCGATCTAGGCGAGATTTCGAAGGATTGGCGGATTTCGATGTCGGTTTTAACGGCGCCTGTTGTACATTATTTTTAACCGCCTGAGCATAGGAGATTTGCTGAGTATTCGCGATTTTGCAACGCGAAGGAGGAGTTTCGATTGTCGAATATGGTGTCTGATTCGAGAAAGAAATAGAAGTTTTCCCTTTTTGGGATGAGCCGATCGGTACGGCGGATACGTTGGATTTAGTAGATTTAGAAAAAACCGGATACAGCGACGGACTATCCTCCTCGTGGAGGGGAGTCATGATTTGCGCGGGCTCAAGTACGATTTCTGGTAACGCGATTTCGACGGCGCGGTCGGATGAATTAATTATTCGAGTTACCGCTTTGCCCCGAATTACTCTGACGAGAGCGTTTCCGAAAAATATACCCGGCGCAAGATCGATACGGGGAATTATACCTTCCGCGAGGTTCGAATTAACTACGCGGACCTTGATACCGATATTTGATCTCGGCGGAATGGAGATACGGTCTCCTGACTTCGGAGAAGCTGCTTTGTCTTGCGTTCGAAGCTTCGATTTCGTTGCTGCATCGCGTTTCAGCGGAGGCGATGATTTACGCGGCGGGCGCGGCGGCGGAGGGGGAATAGATTCCGTGCGCGGCGCTTGTTTACGTTTCGGCGATAGGAGAGGCTTTATTTTCGAGTCCGGTGACGGTTCCTCGAGTGTTTCGATATCGTCTTCGAAAGGAATTCTCTTACCATTCCATTTGATTATTTTACTTGGAAAAGAGATTTCTGCGTCCATACAGAACCCGGAGCCGAGGATCCCGCTTGGTTTAAGGGGAAAATCATCCTCGACCACATTAAAAGGGACGACGCGACCGAAAATGACAAGATTCACCGTCCCTAAGGTTGCGGTTTTGCCATCGGTTACCCCTGTTATTATTACGATCTCGGACTTATCGATTCGCGCGGATGCTTTTAGAGCCGAACGTTTTATAATATTTATTTCCGCCCCAGTGTCCACCATGAAGCGAGTTGGTGAAATTAGAAGATCGGATTTTAAAATTACGTTTGGCGTGCTAGTTTTTCCGGTTATATTTATCGCGGCGTTTCGTCGATTTCCGCGTTGGAGTTGTTCGCGGCGAGAGGACGGACTTGGTGCGCGGCCTCGCCACCTGTCTCGCGGCGGGTGCGGAGGCCATTGTCGTTTCCCGAATTTTTGTTTACCGCGTTGTTGTACTGCCTTTTGCGGCACTCGCCTATTTCGTGCCCCGGGGTCTTGCAATAGCGACAAAATTTGGGCGCGTCCCTGGCTACGATTTGTCTCGGTTGTTCGTACGCGGGGCCTCGAGTAGGAGGCGGTACGTCCCTGGATCGCAAGTATTCCTGCGGTCGGTACGGCGATGGCGGTCTGAGCCGACACTCGGTTGCGTAATGTCCGATATTATTGCATTTTCGGCAAATAATTTCGGCTGGTTTTTCGCGCGATTCTGGTCGCGCGGCACGCGATCTACCTAGTCGGTTGCAATCACGTTCGTGCATTTGATAGAGCTCCCGCGCTCGAGCGAACGTTTCTCGCAATGTACCGAATGAACTTATAGTCATTTGCATTCGAATTTCCGGAATGAGACCGTCTTTAAAACATTGTAGGGTGAGCGCGTCTACGTCATCGAGCGATTCCGGTGTGTCTCGTCGAGCAAGCCTCTCGCAATCAATTATAGCGGTTCTAAGATCTTTTACTCGACCGATGTAATCTAGAATGTGCTCGTTCGCGCGCATAAATATATTAGCAAGTTCACCCCGATAATGATGAGCTGATTTTACGGAGCAAAATGTGCTGCGAAGAACGTCCGTTAATTCGAGTATTGTGTAACACGGCTCGTCTTCTAGCGCGGCGTAGGCACGACCCTTGAGTTTTCCCTTAAGCAGGCGTGTGAAAGTTCGCTCGCACCCATTAGGGATAAGCTCATAAGCGCGTTTACACGCTCGGGTAAACTGAAGAATGGGAATGTTCTGACCGTCGAATGTCGGCACGGCTTCGAGGGCCTGCTTAAGCGATAGCTCGTCGTGTTGCGAACTATTTGTATTGAAATCAGAGCTCGAATTATGTGCGGAAAGCGGATTTCCCCGAGGAATATCCAGCGAAACGGTATCGTCGCGCGTTAAATCAGGCGTTCTGCGAATAGATTCTAATTCACGACGTAAAATTTCTATTTGCTGGAGCAACGCGGCATTACTCGGATCGGTCGCTTTCGTATTTTTCGCGGAAGTATTTGGTTGCGCGGTACTAGGAAGAGGCTCGGCGATAGCGTCTTGGAAATCAAGCGTTCTGCTAGTGCGTTTTTCGCGTTCGGAATCGGCCATCGCGGCGGCTCGCTGTGTCTGCTGGCGCGTTTTTGTCGGAGTCCGGGTTGCCATATCTAGTTTCGCGGTTCCTTTCGGCGGAATTTCCGGAGGAAACGCGTGGCTATCCCACCGCTGTCACCAAAAATAACTTTCGTGTCACGTCCCGAGGTGCGGTTGCGCTCGCAACGGTGGCACAAAGTCGTAACCGTTCCCGAAAATAACGCGAATTGCGTCCGGACCGGGTTCGTTGGCGTTTCGGACTCGATAAAACGGTAATTAACACTAAACTTACCTTGCGAAGGCTTGATTCCGCTGTCTGATTTCTCTTTCCAGGTACCTGGAGCGCCTTGGATCCGCAACCGGGATGGCGGCGGCGTACGGCTGGAACGGAGGTACGGGTCGTGCGGCGAAGGAAACCTCCTTCACAGGTACCAGGACTCGAACGCAGGAAATTGAATATTCTGGTGCATCACCCACGTATTCCCGAGCGAGACGACGAATAAACTCTCTCCTCCCCGCGCGTCGTGTACGCTTTGTCGGAGGTGCAAGGCTCGTCGAGAATACTTGAACTTCGGTCGAGTACGGCGCGGCTAAGCGTTGGTTCGCTCTAGCTTACCGGGATCAACCTGGGCGCAAGATATTCTGTATACGGTAGAAGTGAGGATGGAGCAACTAAGCGCTGGTTCGCTCTAGTCGTCGAGCCTCAAGACTATCGCAGATGAGATATAGAAATAGAATAATCGCGAGCGTACCCGTGGAGTAGAATTAAGGAATTGTATTTGGACTCGAATTAAGGTACTTTGAATCTGGTAAAAATAAACTATATTCTATGATTTCACTATACTAAATACACTTGACTAAGTTCTAAGTTACTGACTAGCGATTACAATGAGAATTAGAAATAGTATAAAGTATCGAATGGACTCCGCTATGGGAGTATGGATAGAGACGAATGCATTAGAGCTAATTGCTCGTTGCGAATGAGCCTATTGCTCGGATCGGAAGTGCATCGTTCGGATGCTGGATTAGAACTCCTCGGTTCGGAGATGAGATACGAACTCTCCAGTTCGGAGATGAGTTGGGAACTCTCCGGTTCGGAGATGAGACGCGAACTGACTCTCGGATCTCGCGTCCGCGACCTCCTCGGGTCGCGCGGCGCGCGAGTCGCTGGGCCCTCGCGGTGGGGCGGACGGTCGGAGTAGGGCGGCCGCTCGGCCCTCGTGGTGGGGCGGCCGTTCGGAGTGGGGCGCGGCCCGCGTTAAGCGTGAGCCGCGAGCGTCGAGTGTGCGCGCGAGTGCAACGGAACATAACCGTGCATGAATAAAATATATACATATATTCACTTAAATCTAGGTGTGTGTTGGTGTGTATGTACATAGGTGAGTAGTGTGCTTATTCTAATCCCACATGTACGAGAAGTACGTATAGGGCTTCGTGATCGCTGGGGATTCGACCCAGTACGTGTCGGAGAGCTCCTCGCCCTCGTAATACGGGGTGAAGTCCTCCCCCTCGTGTGTGGAGATCGCGCGTGGGCGCGGCATGCTGCATCCCTCTTCCCTCTCGTACCTTTGTCTCCTTCTGTAGGGACGGCGAGTCGGCGGGTGGCCCGTGTGCAGGGGCTCCGGATACGGATGCTGGGGATGATGAGGTGGACGCCGGAGGGTGGCAGGCGGTACGCCTGACGTTACAGTAGACATCTGCAATCGCTATTTCCTAGCAAGGAAGTGTCGCATTTACATTCATTTGAAGTGTAGACGAGGAATACATGATACTTCGCAAATCATATCATATCTTACCATGAAACATAGAAATGAGATGCGATATCGCGTTTTAAGAAGCTTTTGAACTCTATTGCTCCGATACGTAGTCATCTGCAAACGCTATTTCCTAGCAAAGAAGTGTCGCATTTACATTCATTTGAAGTGTAGACGAGGAATACATGATACTTCGCAAATCATATCATATCTTACCATGAAACATAGAAATGAGATGCGATATCGCGTTTTAAGAAGCACTAGAAAGCTATTGCTAACGATACGTAGGCATCTGCAAACGCTATTTCCTAGCGAGGAAGTGTCGCATTCACATTCATTTGAAGTGTAGACGAGGAATACATAACACTTCGCAAATCATGTTACATCTTACCATGAAACATAGAAATGAGATGCGATATCGAGTTTTAAGAAGCATTAGAACTCTATTGCTACGATACGTAGACATCTGCAAACGCTATTTCCTTGCAAGGAAGTGTCGCATTTACATTCATTTGAATCGTAGACAAGGAATGCATAACACTTCGCAAATCATATTACATCTTACCATGAAACATAGAAATGAGATGCGATATCGAGTTTTAAGAAGCATTAGAACTCTATTGCTACGATAAATAGACATCTGCAGACGTTATTTCCTAGCCAGGAAGTGTCGCATTTACATTCATTTGAATCGTAGACGAGGAATGCATAACAGTTCGCAAATCATATTACATCTTACCATGAAACATAGAAATGAGATGCGATATCGAGTTTTAAGAAGCATTAGAACTCTATTGCTACGATACCTAGACATCTGCAGACGCTATTTCCTAGCAAGGAAGGGTCGCATTTACATTCATACGAAGTGTGGACGAGGAATACATAACACTTCGCAAATCATGTTATATCTGACCATGAAACATAGAAATGTGATGCGATATCGCGTTTTAAGAATCATATGAACTCTATTGCTACGATACGTAGACATCTGCAATCGCTATTTCCTAGCAAGGAAGTGTCGCATTTACATTCATTTGAAGTGTAGACGAGGAATACATGATACTTCGCAAATCATATTATATCTTAGCATGAAACATAGAAATGAGATGCGATATCGCGTTTTAAGAATCATATGAACTCTATTGCTACGATACGTAGACATCTGCAATCGCTATTTCCTAGCAAGGAAGTGTCGCATTTACATTCATTTGAAGTGTAGACGAGGAATACATGATACTTCGCAAATCATATTATATCTTAGCATGAAACATAGAAATGAGATGCGATATCGCGCTTTAAGAAGCATTAGAACTCTATTGCTACGATACGTAGACATCTGCAAACGCTATTTCCTAGCGAGGAAGTGTCAGATTTACATTCATTTGAAGTATAGACGAGGAATACATGACACTTCGCAAATCATATTATATCTTACCATGAAACATAGAAATGAGATGCGATATCGCGTTTTAAGAAGCATTAGAAATCTATTGCTACGATACGTAGACATCTGCAAACGCTATTTCCTTGCAAGGAAGTGTCGCATTTACATTCATTTGAAGTGTAGACGAGGAATACATGATACTTCGCAAATCATGTTATATCTTACCATGAAACATAGAAACGAGATGCGATATCGCGTTTTAAGAATCATATGAACTCTATTGCTACGATACTTAGACATCTGCAAACGCTATATCCTTGCAAGGGAGTGTCGCATTTACATTCATTTGAAGTGTAGACGAGGAATACATGATACTTCGCAAATCATATCATATCTTACCATGAAACATAGAAATGAGATGCGATATCGCGTTTTAAGAAGCATTAGAACACTATTGCTACGATAAGTAGACATTTGCAAACGCTATTTCCTAGCAAAGAAGTGTCGCATTTACATTCATTTGAAGTGTAGTCGAGGAATACATAATACTTCGCAAATCATATTATATCTTACCATGAAACATAGAAATGCGATACGATATCGCGTTTTAAGAAGCATTAGAACACTATCGCTACGATAGGTAGACATCTGCAAACGCTATTTCCTTGCAAGGAAGTGTCGCATTTACATTCATTTGTAGTGTAGACGAGGAATACATAACACTTCGCAAATCATATTATATCTTACCATGAAACATAGAAATGAGATGCGATATCGCGTTTTAAGAAGCATTAGAACTCTATTGCTACGATACCCAGATATCTGCAGACGCTATTTCCAAGCAAGGAAGTGTCAGATTTACATTCATTTGAAGTATAGACGAGGAATACATGACACTTCGCAAATCATATTATATCTTACCATGAAACATAGAAATGAGATGCGATATCGCGTTTTAAGAAGCATTAGAAATCTATTGCTACGATACGTAGACATCTGCAAACGCTATTTCCTTGCAAGGAAGTGTCGCATTTACATTGATTTGAAGTGTAGACGAGGAATACATGATACTTCGCAAATCATATTATATCTTACCATGAAACATAGAAATGAGATGCGATATCGCGTTTTAAGAAGCATTAGAACTCTATTGCTACGATACGTAGACATCTGCAATCGCTATTTCCTAGCAAGGAAGTGTCGCATTTACATTCATTTGAAGTGTAGACGAGGAATACATGATACTTCGCAAATCATATCATATCTTACCATGAAACATAGAAATGAGATGCGATATCGCGTTTTAAGAAGCTTTTGAACTCTATTGCTGCGATACGTAGTCATCTGCAAACGCTATTTCCTAGCAAAGAAGTGTCGCATTTACATTCATTTGAAGTGTAGGCGAGGAATACATAACACTTCGCAAATCATATTATATCTTACCATGAAACATAGAAATGAGATGCGATATCGCGTTTTAAGAAGCATTAGAACTCTATTGCTACGATACGAAGAAATCTGCAAACGCTATTTCCTAGCAAGGAAGTGTCGCATTTACATTCATTTGAAGTGTAGACGAGGAATACATGATACTTCGCAAATCATATCATATCTTACCATGAAACATAGAAATGAGATGCGATATCGCGTTTTAAGAAGCTTTTGAACTCTATTGCTTCGATACGTAGTCATCTGCAAACGCTATTTCCTAGCAAAGAAGTGTCGCATTTACATTCATTTGAAGTGTAGGCGAGGAATACATAACACTTCGCAAATCATATTATATCTTACCATGAAACATAGAAATGAGATGCGATATCGCGTTTTAAGTAGCATTAGAACTCTATTGCTACGATACGAAGAAATCTGCAAACGCTATTTCCTAGCGAGGAAGTGTCGCATTCACATTCATTTGAAGTGTAGACGGGGAATACATAACACTTCCCAAATCATATTATATCTTACCATGAAACATAGAAATGAGATGCGATATCGAGTTTTAAGAAGCATTAGAACTCTATTGCTACGTTAAATAGACATCTGCAGACGTTATTTCCTAGCAAGGAAGTGTGTAACGTCAGGCGTACCGCCTGCCACCCTCCGACGCCCACCTCATCATCCCCAGCATCCGCATCCGGAGCCCCTGCACACGGGCCACCCGCCGACTCGCCGTCCCTACAGAAGGAGACAAAGATACGAGAGGGAAGAGGGATGCAGCATGCCGCGCCCACGCGCGATCTCCACACACGAGGGGGAGGACTTCACCCCGTATTACGAGGGCGAGGAGCTCTCCGACACGTACTGGGTCGAATCCCCAGCGATCACGAAGCCCTATACGTACTTCTCGTACATGTGGGATTAGAATAAGCACACTACTCACCTATGTACATACACACCAACACACACCTAGATTTAAGTGAATATATGTATATATTTTATTCATGCACGGTTATGTTCCGTTGCACTCGCGCGCACACTCGACGCTCGCGGCTCACGCTTAACGCGGGCCGCGCCCCACTCCGAACGGCCGCCCCACCACGAGGGCCGAGCGGCCGCCCTACTCCGACCGTCCGCCCCACCGCGAGGGCCCAGCGACTCGCGCGCCGCGCGACCCGAGGAGGTCGCGGACGCGAGATCCGAGAGTCAGTTCGCGTCTCATCTCCGAACCGGAGAGTTCCCAACTCATCTCCGAACTGGAGAGTTCGTATCTCATCTCCGAACCGAGGAGTTCTAATCCAGCATCCGAACGATGCACTTCCGATCCGAGCAATAGGCTCATTCGCAACGAGCAATTAGCTCTAATGCATTCGTCTCTATCCATACTCCCATAGCGGAGTCCATTCGATACTTTATACTATTTCTAATTCTCATTGTAATCGCTAGTCAGTAACTTAGAACTTAGTCAAGTGTATTTAGTATAGTGAAATCATAGAATATAGTTTATTTTTACCAGATTCAAAGTATCTTTATTCGAGTCCAAATACAATTCCTTAATTCTACTCCACGGGTACGCTCGCGATTATTCTATTTCTATATCTCATCTGCGATAGTCTTGAGGCTCGACGACTAGAGCGAACCAGCGCTTAGTTGCTCCATCCTCACTTCTACCGTATACAGAATATCTTGCGCCCAGGTTGATCCCGGTAAGCTAGAGCGAACCAACGCTTAGCCGCGCCGTACTCGACCGAAGTTCAAGTATTCTCGACGAGCCTTGCACCTCCGACAAAGCGTACACGACGCGCGGGGAGGAGAGAGTTTATTCGTCGTCTCGCTCGGGAATACGTGGGTGATGCACCAGAATATTCAATTTCCTGCGTTCGAGTCCTGGTACCTGTGAAGGAGGTTTCCTTCGCCGCACGACCCGTACCTCCGTTCCAGCCGTACGCCGCCGCCATCCCGGTTGCGGATCCAAGGCGCTCCAGGTACCTGGAAAGAGAAATCAGACAGCGGAATCAAGCCTTCGCAAGGTAAGTTTAGTGTTAATTACCGTTTTATCGAGTCCGAAACGCCAACGAACCCGGTCCGGACGCAATTCGCGTTATTTTCGGGAACGGTTACGACTTTGTGCCACCGTTGCGAGCGCAACCGCACCTCGGGACGTGACACGAAAGTTATTTTTGGTGACAGCGGTGGGATAGCCACGCGTTTCCTCCGGAAATTCCGCCGAAAGGAACCGCGAAACTAGATATGGCAACCCGGACTCCGACAAAAACGCGCCAGCAGACACAGCGAGCCGCCGCGATGGCCGATTCCGAACGCGAAAAACGCACTAGCAGAACGCTTGATTTCCAAGACGCTATCGCCGAGCCTCTTCCTAGTACCGCGCAACCAAATACTTCCGCGAAAAATACGAAAGCGACCGATCCGAGTAATGCCGCGTTGCTCCAGCAAATAGAAATTTTACGTCGTGAATTAGAATCTATTCGCAGAACGCCTGATTTAACGCGCGACGATACCGTTTCGCTGGATATTCCTCGGGGAAATCCGCTTTCCGCACATAATTCGAGCTCTGATTTCAATACAAATAGTTCGCAACACGACGAGCTATCGCTTAAGCAGGCCCTCGAAGCCGTGCCGACATTCGACGGTCAGAACATTCCCATTCTTCAGTTTACCCGAGCGTGTAAACGCGCTTATGAGCTTATCCCTAATGGGTGCGAGCGAACTTTCACACGCCTGCTTAAGGGAAAACTCAAGGGTCGTGCCTACGCCGCGCTAGAAGACGAGCCGTGTTACACAATACTCGAATTAACGGACGTTCTTCGCAGCACATTTTGCTCCGTAAAATCAGCTCATCATTATCGGGGTGAACTTGCTAATATATTTATGCGCGCGAACGAGCACATTCTAGATTACATCGGTCGAGTAAAAGATCTTAGAACCGCTATAATTGATTGCGAGAGGCTTGCTCGACGAGACACACCGGAATCGCTCGATGACGTAGACGCGCTCACTCTACAATGTTTTAAAGACGGTCTCATTCCGGAAATTCGAATGCAAATGACGATAAATTCATTCGGCACATTGAGAGAAACGTTCGCTCGAGCGCGAGAACTTTACCAAATGCACGAACGTGATTGCAACCGACTAGGTAGATCGCGTGTCGCGCGACCAGAATCGCGCGAAAAACCAGCCGAAATTATTTGCCGAAAATGCAATAATATCGGACATTACGCGACCGAGTGTCGGCTCAGACCGCCATCGCCGTACCGACCGCAGGAATACTTGCGATCCAGGGACGTACCGCCTCCTACTCGAGGCCCCGCGTACGAACAACCGAGACAAATCGTAGCCAGGGACGCGCCCAAATTTTGTCGCTATTGCAAGACCCCGGGGCACGAAATAGGCGAGTGCCGAAAAAGGCAGTACAACAACGCGGTAAATAAAAATTCGGGAAACGACAATGGCCTCCGCACCCGCCGCGAGACAGGTGGCGAGGCCGCGCACCAAGTCCGTCCTCTCGCCGCGAACAACTCCAACGCGGAAATCGACGAAACGCCGCGATAAACATAACCGGAAAAACTAGCACGCCAAACGTAATTCTAAAATCCGATCTTCTAATTTCACCAACTCGCTTCATGGTGGACACTGGGGCGGAAATAAATATTATAAAACGTTCGGCTCTAAAAGCATCCGCGCGAATCGATAAGTCCGAGATCGTAATAATAACAGGGGTAACCGATGGCAAAACCGCAACCCTAGGGACGGTGAATCTTGTCATTTTCGGTCGCGTCGTTCCTTTTAATGTGGTCGAGGATGATTTTCCCCTTAAACCAAGCGGGATCCTCGGCTCCGGGTTCTGTATGGACGCAGAAATCTCTTTTCCAAATAAAATAATCAAATGGAATGGTAAGAGAATTCCTTTCGAAGACGATATCGAAGCACTCGAGGAACCGTCACCGGAGTCGAAAATAAAGCCTCTCCTATCGCCGAAACGTAAACAAGCGCCGCGCACGGAATCTATTCCCCCTCCGCCGCCGCGCCCGCCGCGTAAATCATCGCCTCCGCTGAAACGCGATGCAACAACGAAATCGAAGCTTCGAACGCAAGACAAAGCAGCTTCTCCGAAGTCAGGAGACCGTATCTCCATTCCGCCGAGATCAAATATCGGTATCAAGGTCCGCGTAGTTAATTCGAACCTCGCGGAAGGTATAATTCCTCGTATCGATCTTGCGCCGGGCATATTTTTCGGAAACGCTCTCGTCAGAGTAATTCGGGGCAAAGCGGTAACTCGAATAATTAATTCATCCGACCGCGCCGTCGAAATCGCGTTACCAGAGATCATACTCGAGCCCGCGCAAATCATGACTCCCCTCCATAAGGAGGATAGTCCGTCGCTGTATCCGGTTTTTTCTAAATCTACTAAATCCAACGTATCCGCCGTACCGATCGGCTCATCCCAAAAAGGGAAAACTTCTATTTCTTTCTCGAGTCAGACACCATACTCGACAATCGAAACTCCTCCTTCGCGTTGCAAAATCGCGAATGTTCAACAGATCTCTTATGCTCAGGCGGTTAAAAATAATATACAACAGGCGCCGTTAAAACAAACATCGAAATCCGCCAATCCTTCGAAATCTCGCCTAGACCGAATTCTTAGTCTCCTCCGTCTCGACCACCTCAACGCAGAGGAAAGAGAGCACGTCGTCCGTCTCGTTCAAAGCACGCAGGAGCTTTTTCACATTGAGGGGGATAAATTAGGACATACGTCAGCAACCACGCACAAGATTCCAACCGTCGACGACCGCCCCGTCAATGTGAAACAATACCGTTTCCCACCAGCTCATAAGGAGGAGATTCGACGACAAGTCGACAAATTTTTACAAAATGGTGTCATCTCTCCGTCAAAATCACCATATAATTCGCCATTGTGGGTTGTCCCAAAGAAACCGGACTCCTTGGGCAACAAGCAATGGCGCGTCGTCATCGACTACCGCGCACTCAATGAGAAATCTGTCGCCGATGCCTATCCCCTCCCTTGCATTACCGAGATACTTGATCAGCTCGGGAGTGCGAAGTATTTTAGTACATTCGATCTCGCGAGCGGATTTCACCAGATCCCAATGGAGCCCGCCGATGCTCCTAAAACTGCTTTTTCGACGCCTCACGGGCATTATGAATTTAAAAGAATGCCATTCGGATTAAAAAATGCGCCAGCAACGTTCCAACGACTTATGGACAATGTCCTGTCCGGTCTCCAGGGGAACGAAATTTTCGTCTATTTGGACGACATTGTTATCTACGCTAGCTCTCTTCAAGAACATCGACTTAAATTCGATAAATTAACTCAACGGCTCAAAGAAGCTAATTTAGTATTGCAGCCGGATAAGTGCGAATTCTTGAGGAGAGAAGTAAGCTATTTGGGTCATATTATCAGTGAGCACGGTGTAAAACCTGACCCTGCGAAAATTAGCGCCGTCAAAAATTTTCCGCGCCCGCGCAACGCGAAACAGATCAAACAATTCCTCGGGCTCGCGGGATACTACAGGCGGTTCATCGCAAATTTTTCCAATATTGCTAAGCCTCTAACGAATTTGTTAAAAAAGGACGCGCCCTTTGTATGGCGTAACGAGCATGAGAATTCATTCGTCAAACTCCGAGATTGCCTATGCGAAGCGCCTATCTTGCAGTACCCCAACTTTAAACAACCATTCGTGATAACGACCGACGCGTCCGCCGAAGCTATTGGTGCTATCTTGAGTCAAGGACCAATAGGCCGCGACTTGCCAATCGCGTACACGTCGCGACTGTTAAACGCTGCGGAGAAAAACTACTCCACGATCGAGAAGGAGTGTCTGGCGATTGTCTACGCCGTCCATTACTTTCGTCCATACATATACGGTAATCAATTCAAACTCGTTACCGACCATCGACCGTTAGTGTGGATGAATTCGGTCAAGGACCCGTCAAGTAGACTCGTACGGTGGAGGCTTAAGTTAGCAGAATTTGACTACG
Source organism: Xylocopa sonorina (assembly GCF_050948175.1). Taxonomy (NCBI): domain Eukaryota; kingdom Metazoa; phylum Arthropoda; class Insecta; order Hymenoptera; family Apidae; genus Xylocopa; species Xylocopa sonorina. Next base: position 746,693 of record NW_027490224.1, on the reverse strand, counting down.
AGATGGTCTATAAAAGTGGAAAAACGAACCTTAATGCGGACGCATTGTCGCGGAATCCCGCTCAAATTTTTCCGCTCTCGTATTCAGAAAACTCGGAGGACGACATCTTCGATGTGCCTCCGGAAACCCGTAAAAAGTATACCACACTAGCGCCTCCTCCTACTCCGGTAACATCAGAACCTGAATTACCGACTCCAGGCACGTCCTTCCGTACCAACACAGCACCACCTCCGCAAGTCGCCAGCGACAGCACCGACTTCTATACTCCTGCTCCAAATGAATTTTTCCGACGCGAACCTCTGTTTAATTTCAGCCGTGACGCATTATCAACGCGACGAGACAATGTAGTTGTCTTCGTCACGCAATCTGGGCACCCCTATGACACGGGCGCCAAAGATCTAGCGAACACTGAAAAATTCCTCCTAAACAAAAATCACGTCCTTACCAAAGCCAAAGTCATAAAAATCGGAAACGAATTCCAAATCCAGCTTCCAATCATCGAACATTCCACCAGATCAATCAATTTCCAGACCGTAATAGAAACATTCAGATCCTTGTGCGACGTTGTAAACGAATTACAATTACAAACATTTAGTATCGCACAAACCTATCTAGACTCCGTATCCTGGTCCCGAATCCAGAAAATCCTTCAGGACCTGTTCTACGAAACAACTGTCCAGATTACGGTCTGCCAGGGCCTCATTAAAACCCCTTCGGTCGAAGAGCGACTGAAAATAATAAGAGAAAACCACGACTCCCCTGTGGGAGGTCACAAAGGGGTTAATAAAACTTATTCTCGCATCAGACAACAATACTTTTGGCCAAACATGAAAACACAAATACAAGAATATATTGGCAAATGTAAAAGTTGTCAGACAGAGAAACTGGTCCGGGTAAAGACCAGACAGCCTCTCACTTTAACCGACACCCCTGGCAGGGCATTCGATAAGATTTCAATGGACGTAATGGGTCCTCTTCCCGAAACTTCCGACGGTTATACAAGTATCCTCACGATCCAAGATCTCCTCACTAAATACTCAGTCGCAGTTCCTCTCAAAACCACCACCGCAGTAGACATTGCCGAAGCTTTAATAAAAGAATTCATTTGTAAGTTCGGATGCCCGAAAGGCATACTCACAGACCAAGGTTCGAACTTTATAAATAGCTTGATTAAAGCCATAGCAATCAAATTCCGTATTAAGCAATACAAGTCCACTGCGTTCCATCCACAGACAAACGGGTCCGTTGAACGATCTCACCACGTCCTGGCCGAATATCTGAAGCATTACATAGAGTCGAGTAACGATTGGGTGAATTGGTTACCGTATGCAATGTTTTCATACAACACCAGTGTGCACGAGGGTACATTATACACCCCACACGAACTAGTGTTCGGCAGGATAGCTAGGACGCCGTCAGCCACTCCTTTTCAAGACAGCTCTGATAACGAAACATATTGCGACTATCTTATACAACTTCAGGAGAAAATCTCGAAATCTCAGGATTTGGCTAAAGCCAATCTAGACAATGCGAAACGCCGTTCTAAATATTATTATGACCGAAATCTCAATGTCCAAAACTTCGAGGTAGGCCAATGGGTCTATCTTTTAAAAGAGCCGAACAAACATAAGTTCCAGGCACAGTATTCTGGACCGTACCGTATCCTCGAAATTTTGGGCAATTGTAATGTTAAGCTGAATGTAAAAGGGCGCCATAAAATTGTTCATACGAACAAAATCAAAATTTGTAAACGAATGCATAGTATGCAGAGTGTGGATGCTAGTGAAAGAAAAGTGCGAAAAACTGAAAATGAAGTCAGTGAGAGCAGTGACATTCAAACGAACGCTGAAAGTGAAAGCGACGAAAGTGCCTGCAATCCGAAGGAAGCCCGCAGTCACGGTCCAATCTCCAAACGTTATCGCCAGGATCAACCAGGCGAAAAACCTCAGATTCCGCAGCATCCAGCCGACAGGACCAAGAGAAGGATCCAGCATCCCGAAATCTACCCAACAGACAAGAGATCTCGGCATGGCCGAGATTCTTTTTCCAAGGGGGGTGGTGTAACGTCAGGCGTACCGCCTGCCACCCTCCGACGCCCACCTCATCATCCCCAGCATCCGCATCCGGAGCCCCTGCACACGGGCCACCCGCCGACTCGCCGTCCCTACAGAAGGAGACAAAGATACGAGAGGGAAGAGGGATGCAGCATGCCGCGCCCACGCGCGATCTCCACACACGAGGGGGAGGACTTCACCCCGTATTACGAGGGCGAGGAGCTCTCCGACACATACTGGGTCGAATCCCCAGCGATCACGAAGCCCTATACGTACTTCTCGTACATGTGGGATTAGAATAAGCACACTACTCATACATGTACATACACACCAACACACACCTAGATTTAAGTAAATATATGTATATATTTTATTCATGCACGGTTATGTTCCGTGCACTCGCGCGCACACTCGACGCTCGCGGCTCACGCTTAACGCGGGCCGCGCCCCACTCCGAACGGCCGCCCCACCACGAGGGCCGAGCGGCCGCCCTACTCCGACCGTCCGCCCCACCGCGAGGGCCCAGCGACTTGCGCGCCGCGCGACCCGAGGAGGTCGCGGACGCGAGATCCGAGAGTCAGTTCCAATCTCACCTCCGAACTGGAGAGTTGGTATCTCATCTCCGAACTGGAGAGTTCGTATCTCATCTCCGAACCGAGGAGTTCTAATCCAGCATCCGAACGATGCACTTCCGATCCGAGCAATAGGCTCATTCGCAACGAGCAATTAGCTCTAATGCATTCGTCTCTATCCATACTCCCATAGCGGAGTCCATTCGATACTTTATACTATTTCTAATTCTCATTGTAATCGCTAGTCAGTAACTTAGAATTTAGTCAAGTGTATCTAGTATAGTGAAATCATAGAATATAGTTTATTTTTACCAGATTCAAAGTATCTTTATTCGAGTTCAAATACAATTCCTTAATTCTACTCCACGGGTACGCTCGCGATTATTCTATTTCTATATCTCATCTGCGATAGTCTTGAGGCTCGACGACTAGAGCGAACCAGCGCTTAGTTGCTCCATCCTCACTTCTACCGTATACAGAATATCTTGCGCCCAGGTTGATCCCGGTAAGCTAGAGCGAACCAACGCTTAGCCGCGCCGTACTCGACCGAAGTTCAAGTATTCTCGACGAGCCTTGCACCTCCGACAAAGCGTACACGACGCGCGGGGAGGAGAGAGTTTATTCGTCGTCTCGCTCGGGAATACGTGGGTGATGCACCGGAATATTCAATTTCCTGCGTTCGAGTCCTGGTTCCTGTGAAGGAGGTTTCCTTCGCCGCACGACCCGTACCTCCGTTCCAGCCGTACGCCGCCGCCATCCCGGTTGCGGATCCAAGGCGCTCCAGGTACCTGGAAAGAGAAATCAGACAGTAGAATCAAGCCATCACAAGGTAAGTTTCGTGTTAATTACCGTTTTATCGAGTCCGAAACGCCAACGAACCCGGTCCGGACGCAATTCGCGTTATTTTCGGGAACGGTTACGACTTTGTGCCACCGTTGCGAGCGCAACCGCACCTCGGGACGTGACAAAATAGCGTTTGCAGATGTCTACGTATCGTAGCAATAGAGTTCTTGTGATTCTTAAAACGCGATATCGTATCTCATTTCTATGTTTCATGGTAAGGTATAATATGATTTGCAAAGTGTTATGTATTCCTCGTCTACACTTCAAATGAATGTGAATGCGACACTTCCTTGCTAGGAAATAGCGTTTGCAGATGTCTACGTATCGCAGCAATAGATTTCTGATGCTTCTTAAAGCGCGATATCGTATATCATTTCTATGTTTCATGGTAAGGTATAATATGATTTGCGAAGTGTTATGTATTCCTCGTCTACACTTCAAATGAATGTAAATGCGACACTTCCTTGCAAGGAAATAGAGTTTGCGGATGTCTATGTATCGTAGCGATAGATTTCTAATGCTTCTGAAGACGTGATATCGCATCTCATTTCTATATTTCATGGTAAGATATAATATGATTTGCGAAGTGTCATGTATTCCTCGTCTACACTTCAAATGAATGTAAATGCGACACTTCCTTGCAAGGAAATAGCGTTTGCAGATGTCTACGTATCGTAACAATATAGTTCTTATGATTCATAAAACGCGATATCGCATCTCATTTCTATGTTTCATGGTAAGATATAATATGATTTGCGAAGTGTCATGTATTGCTCGTCCACACGTCAAATGAATTTGAATGCGACACTTCCTTGCTAAGAAATAGCGTTTGCAGATGTCTACGTATCGTAGCAATAGGGTTCTTATGATTCTTAAAACGCGATATCGCATCTCATTTCTATGTTTCATGGTAAGATATAATATGATTTGCGAAGTGTCATGTATTCCTCGTCTACACGTCAAATGAATGTAAATGCGACACTTCCTTGCAAGGAAATAGCGTCTGCAGATGTCTAGGTATCGTAGCAGTAGAGTTCTAATGCTTCTTAAAACGCGATATCGCATTTCATATCTATGTTTCATGGTAAGATATAATATGATTTGCGAAGTATTATGTATTCTTCGTCTACACTTCAAATGAATGTAAATGCGACACTTCCTTGCTAGGAAATAACGTCTGTAGATGTCTAGGTATCGTAGCAATAGAGTTCTAATGCTTCATAAAACGCGATATCGCATCTCATTTCTATGTTTCATGGTAAGATATAATATGATTTGCGAAGTGTTATGTATTCCTCGTCTACACTTCAAATGAATGTAAATGCGACACTTAATTGTAAGGAAATAGCGATTGCAGATGTCTACGTATCGTAGCTATAGATTTCTAATGCTTCTTAAAGCGCGATATCGCACCTCATTTCTATGTTTCATGGTAAGATGTAATATTCATTGCGAAGTGTTATGCATTCCTCGTCTGTACTTCAAATGAATGTAAATGCGACACTTCCTCGATAGGAAATAGCGTCTGCAGATGTCTAGGTATCGTAGGAATAGAGTTCTAATGCTTCTTAAAACGCGATATCGCATCTCATTTCTATGTTTCATGGTAAGATATAATATTCATTGCGAAGTGTTATGCATTCCTCGTGTACGAATCAAATGAATGTAAATGCGACACTTCCTTGCAAGGAAATAGCGTCTGCAGATGTCTAGGTATCGTAGGAATAGTTTTCTAATGCCTCTTAAAGCGTGATATCGCATCTCATTTCTATGTTTCATGGTAAGATATAATATGATTTGCGAAGTGTCATGTATTCCTCGTCCACACGTCAAATGAATGTAAATGCGACACTTCCATGCAAGGAAATAGCATTTGCAGATGTCTACGTATCGTAGCAATAGAGTACTTATGATTCTTAAAACGCGATATCGCATCTCATTTCTATGTTTCGTGGTAAGATATAATATGATTTGCGAAGTGTTATGTATTCCTCGTCTACACTTCAAATGAATGTAAATGCGACACTTGCTTGTAAGGAAATAGCGTTTGCAGATGTCTACCTATCGTAGCAATAGAGTTGTAATGCTTCTTAAAACGCGATATCGCATCTCATTTCTATGTTTCATGGTAAGATATAATATGATTTGCGAAGTATTATGTATTCCGCGTCTACACGTCAAATGAATGTAAATGCGACACTTCCTTGCAAGGAAATAGCGTTTGCAGATGTCTACGTATCGTAACAATATAGTTCTTATGATTCATAAAACGCGATATCGCATCTCATTTCTATGTTTCATGGTAAGATATAATATGATTTGCGAAGTGTCATGTATTGCTCGTCTACACGTCAAATGAATTTGAATGCGACACTTCCTTGCTAGGAAATAGCGTTTGCAGATGTCTACGTATCGTAGCAATAGGGTTCTTATGATTCTTAAAACGCGATATCGCATCTCATTTCTATGTTTCATGGTAAGATATAATATGATTTGCGAAGTGTCATGTATTCCTCGTCTACACGTCAAATGAATGTAAATGCGACACTTCCTTGCAAGGAAATAGCGTTTGCAGATGTCTATGTATCGTAGCAATAGATTTCTAATGCTTCTTAAAGCGCGATATGGCATCTCATTTCTATGTTTCATGGTAAGATATAATATGATTTGCGAAGTGTCATGTATTGCTCGTCTACACGTCAAATGAATGTAAATGCGATACTTCCTTGCAAGGAAATAGCGTTTGCAGATGTCTATGTATCGTAGCAATAGATTTCTAATGCTTCTTAAAACGTGATATCGCATGTCATTTCTATGTTTCATGGTAAGATATAATATGATTTGCGAAGTGTCATGTATTGCTCGTCTACACGTCAAATGAATGTAAATGCGACACTTCCTTGCAAGGAAATAGCGTTTGCAGATGTCTACGTATCGTAGCAATTGATTTCTGATGCTTCTTAAAGCGCGATATCGCATCTCATTTCTATGTTTCATGGTAAGATATAATATGATTTGCAAAGTGTTATTTATTCCTCGTCTACACTTCAAATGAATGTAAATGCGACACTTCCTTGTAAGGAAATAGCGTTTGCAGATGTCTACCTATCGTAGCAATAGAGTTCTAATGCTTCTTAAAACGCGATATCGCATCTCATTTCTATATTTCATGGTAAGATATAATATGATTTGCGAAGTGTCATGTATTCCTCGTCTACACTTCAAATGAATGTAAATGCGACACTTCCTTGCAAGGAAATAGCGTTTGCAGATGTCTATGTATCGTAGCAATAGATTTCTAATGTTTCTGAAAACGTGATATCGCATCTCATTTCTATATTTCATGGTAAGATATAATATGATTTGCGAAGTGTCATGTATTCCTCGTCTACACTTCCAATGAATGTAAATGCGACACTTCCTTGCAAGAAAATAGTGTTTGCAGATGTCTACGTATCGTAGCAATAGAGTTCTTATGATTCTTAAAACGCGATATCGCATCTCATTTCTATGTTTCATGGTAAGATATAATATGATTTGCGAAGTGTCCTGTATTCCTCGTCTACACTTCAAATGAATGTAAATGCGACACTTCCTTGCAAGGAAATAGCGTTTGCAGTTGTCTACGTATCGTAGCAATAGAGTTCTTATGATTCTTAAAACGCGATATCGTATCTCATTTCTATGTTTCATGGTAAAGTATAATATGATTTGAGAAGTGTTATGTATTCCTCGTCTACACTTCAAATGAATGTAAATGCGACACTTCCTTGCAAGGAAATAGCGTTTGCAGATGTCTACGTATCGTAGCAATAGAGTTCTTGTGATTCTTAAAACGCGATATCGTATCTCATTTCTATGTTTCATGGTAAGGTATAATATGATTTGCAAAGTGTTATGTATTCCTCGTCTACACTTCAAATGAATGTGAATGCGACACTTCCTTGCTAGGAAATAGCGTTTGCAGATGTCTACGTATCGCAGCAATAGATTTCTGATGCTTCTTAAAGCGCGATATCGTATATCATTTCTATGTTTCATGGTAAGGTATAATATGATTTGCGAAGTGTTATGTATTCCTCGTCTACACTTCAAATGAATGTAAATGCGACACTTCCTTGCAAGGAAATAGAGTTTGCGGATGTCTATGTATCGTAGCGATAGATTTCTAATGCTTCTGAAGACGTGATATCGCATCTCATTTCTATATTTCATGGTAAGATATAATATGATTTGCGAAGTGTCATGTATTCCTCGTCTACACTTCAAATGAATGTAAATGCGACACTTCCTTGCAAGGAAATAGCGTTTGCAGATGTCTACGTATCGTAACAATATAGTTCTTATGATTCATAAAACGCGATATCGCATCTCATTTCTATGTTTCATGGTAAGATATAATATGATTTGCGAAGTGTCATGTATTGCTCGTCCACACGTCAAATGAATTTGAATGCGACACTTCCTTGCTAAGAAATAGCGTTTGCAGATGTCTACGTATCGTAGCAATAGGGTTCTTATGATTCTTAAAACGCGATATCGCATCTCATTTCTATGTTTCATGGTAAGATATAATATGATTTGCGAAGTGTCATGTATTCCTCGTCTACACGTCAAATGAATGTAAATGCGATACTTCCTTGCAAGGAAATAGCGTCTGCAGATGTCTAGGTATCGTAGCAGTAGAGTTCTAATGCTTCTTAAAACGCGATATCGCATTTCATATCTATGTTTCATGGTAAGATATAATATGATTTGCGAAGTATTATGTATTCTTCGTCTACACTTCAAATGAATGTAAATGCGACACTTCCTTGCTAGGAAATAACGTCTGTAGATGTCTAGGTATCGTAGCAATAGAGTTCTAATGCTTCATAAAACGCGATATCGCATCTCATTTCTATGTTTCATGGTAAGATATAATATGATTTGCGAAGTGTTATGTATTCCTCGTCTACACTTCAAATGAATGTAAATGCGACACTTAATTGTAAGGAAATAGCGATTGCAGATGTCTACGTATCGTAGCTATAGATTTCTAATGCTTCTTAAAGCGCGATATCGCACCTCATTTCTATGTTTCATGGTAAGATGTAATATTCATTGCGAAGTGTTATGCATTCCTCGTCTGTACTTCAAATGAATGTAAATGCGACACTTCCTCGATAGGAAATAGCGTCTGCAGATGTCTAGGTATCGTAGGAATAGAGTTCTAATGCTTCTTAAAACGCGATATCGCATCTCATTTCTATGTTTCATGGTAAGATATAATATTCATTGCGAAGTGTTATGCATTCCTCGTGTACGAATCAAATGAATGTAAATGCGACACTTCCTTGCAAGGAAATAGCGTCTGCAGATGTCTAGGTATCGTAGGAATAGTTTTCTAATGCCTCTTAAAGCGTGATATCGCATCTCATTTCTATGTTTCATAGTAAGATATAATATGATTTGCGAAGTGTCATGTATTCCTCGTCCACACGTCAAATGAATGTAAATGCGACACTTCCATGCAAGGAAATAGCATTTGCAGATGTCTACGTATCGTAGCAATAGAGTACTTATGATTCTTAAAACGCGATATCGCATCTCATTTCTATGTTTCGTGGTAAGATATAATATGATTTGCGAAGTGTTATGTATTCCTCGTCTACACTTCAAATGAATGTAAATGCGACACTTGCTTGTAAGGAAATAGCGTTTGCAGATGTCTACCTATCGTAGCAATAGAGTTGTAATGCTTCTTAAAACGCGATATCGCATCTCATTTCTATGTTTCATGGTAAGATATAATATGATTTGCGAAGTATTATGTATTCCGCGTCTACACGTCAAATGAATGTAAATGCGACACTTCCTTGCAAGGAAATAGCGTTTGCAGATGTCTACGTATCGTAACAATATAGTTCTTATGATTCATAAAACGCGATATCGCATCTCATTACTATGTTTCATGGTAAGATATAATATGATTTGCGAAGTGTCATGTATTGCTCGTCTACACTTCAAATGAATGTGAATGCGACACTTCCTTGCTAGGAAATAGCGTTTGCAGATGTCTACGTATCGCAGCAATAGATTTCTGATGCTTCTTAAAGCGCGATATCGCATCTCATTTCTATGTTTCATGGTAAGATATAATATGATTTGCGAAGTGTTATGTATTCCTCGTCTACACTTCAAATGAATGTAAATGCGACACTTAATTGTAAGGAAATAGCGATTGCAGATGTCTACGTATCGTAGCTATAGATTTCTAATGCTTCTTAAAGCGCGATATCGCACCTCATTTCTATGTTTCATGGTAAGATGTAATATTCATTGCGAAGTGTTATGCATTCCTCGTCTGTACTTCAAATGAATGTAAATGCGACACTTCCTCGATAGGAAATAGCGTCTGCAGATGTCTAGGTATCGTAGGAATAGAGTTCTAATGCTTCTTAAAACGCGATATCGCATCTCATTTCTATGTTTCATGGTAAGATATAATATTCATTGCGAAGTGTTATGCATTCCTCGTGTACGAATCAAATGAATGTAAATGCGACACTTCCTTGCAAGGAAATAGCGTCTGCAGATGTCTAGGTATCGTAGGAATAGTTTTCTAATGCCTCTTAAAGCGTGATATCGCATCTCATTTCTATGTTTCATGGTAAGATATAATATGATTTGCGAAGTGTCATGTATTCCTCGTCCACACGTCAAATGAATGTAAATGCGACACTTCCATGCAAGGAAATAGCATTTGCAGATGTCTACGTATCGTAGCAATAGAGTACTTATGATTCTTAAAACGCGATATCGCATCTCATTTCTATGTTTCGTGGTAAGATATAATATGATTTGCGAAGTGTTATGTATTCCTCGTCTACACTTCAAATGAATGTAAATGCGACACTTGCTTGTAAGGAAATAGCGTTTGCAGATGTCTACCTATCGTAGCAATAGAGTTGTAATGCTTCTTAAAACGCGATATCGCATCTCATTTCTATGTTTCATGGTAAGATATAATATGATTTGCGAAGTATTATGTATTCCGCGTCTACACGTCAAATGAATGTAAATGCGACACTTCCTTGCAAGGAAATAGCGTTTGCAGATGTCTACGTATCGTAACAATATAGTTCTTATGATTCATAAAACGCGATATCGCATCTCATTACTATGTTTCATGGTAAGATATAATATGATTTGCGAAGTGTCATGTATTGCTCGTCTACACTTCAAATGAATGTGAATGCGACACTTCCTTGCTAGGAAATAGCGTTTGCAGATGTCTACGTATCGCAGCAATAGATTTCTGATGCTTCTTAAAGCGCGATATCGCATCTCATTTCTATGTTTCATGGTAAGATATAATATGATTTGCGAAGTGTTATGTATTCCTCGTCTACACTTCAAATGAATGTGAATGCGACACTTCCTTGCTAGGAAATAGCGTTTGCAGATGTCTACGTATCGCAGTAATAGATTTCTGATGCTTCTTAAAGCGCGATATCGTATCTCATTTCTATGTTTCATGGTAAGGTATAATATGATTTGCGAAGTGTTATGTATTCCTCGTCTACACTTCAAATGAATGTGAATGCGACACATCCTTGCTAGGAAATAGCGTTTGCAGATGTCTACTTATCGCAGCAATAGATTTCTGATGCTTCTTAAAGCGCGATATCGCATCTCATTTCTATGTTTCATGGTAAGATATAATATGATTTGCGAAGTGTTATTTATTCCTCGTCTACACTTCAAATGAATGTAAATGCGACACTTCCTTGTAAGGAAATAGCGTTTGCAGATGTCTACCTATCGTAGCAATAGAGTTCTAATGCTTCTTAAAACGCGATATCGCATTTCATTTCTATGTTTCATGGTAAGATATAATATGATTTGCGAAGTGTCATGTATTCCTCGTCTACACTTCAAATGAATGTAAATGCGACACTTCCTTGCAAGGAAATAGCGTTTGCGGATGTCTATGTATCGTAGCAATAGATTTCTAATGCTTCTGAAGACGTGATATCGCATCTCATTTCTATATTTCATGGTAAGATATAATATGATTTGCGAAGTGTCATGTATTCCTCGTCTACACTTCAAATGAATGTAAATGCGACACTTCCTTGCAAGGAAATAGCGTTTGCAGATGTCTACGTATCGTAACAATATAGTTCTTATGATTCATAAAACGCGATATCGCATCTCATTTCTATGTTTCATGGTAAGATATAATATGATTTGCGAAGTGTCATGTATTCCTCGTCTACACTTCAAATGAATGTAAATGCGACACTTGCTTGCAAGGAAATAGCGTTTGCCGATGTCTACGTATCGTAGCAATAGAGTTCTTATGATTCTTAAAACGCGATATCGCATCTCATTTCTATGTTTCATGGTAAGATATAATATGATTTGCGAAGTGTCATGTATTCCTCGTCTACACTTCAAGTGAATGTAAATGCGACACTTCCTTGCAAGGAAATAGCGTTTGCAGTTGTCTACGTATCGTAGCAATAGAGTTCTTATTATTCTTAAAACGCGATATCGTATCTCATTTCTATGTTTCATGGTAAAGTATAATATGATTTGAGAAGTGTTATGTATTCCTCGTCTACACTTCGAATGAATGTAAATGCGACACTTCCTTGCTAGGAAATAGCGTTTGCAGATGCCTACGTATCGCAGCAATAGATTTCTGATGCTTCTTAAAGCGCGATATCGCATCTCATTTCTATGTTTCATGGTAAGATATAATATGATTTGCGAAGTGTCATGTATTGCTCGTCTACACGTCAAATGAATGTAAATGCGACACTTCCTTGCAAGGAAATAGCGTTTGCAGATGTCTATGTATCGTAGCAATAGATTTCTAATGCCTCTTAAAACGTGATATCGCATGCCATTTCTATGTTTCATGGTAAGATATAATATGATTTGCGAAGTGTCATGTATTGCTCGCCTACACGTCAAATGAATGTAAATGCGACACTTCCTTGTAAGGAAATAGCGTTTGCAGATGTCTACCTATCGTAGCAATAGAGTTCTAATGCTTCTTAAAACGCGATATCGCATCTCATTTCTATGTTTCATGGTATGATATAATATGATTTGCGAAGTGTCATGTATTCCTCGTCTACACTTCAAATGAATGTAAATGCGACACTTCCTTGCAAGGAAATAGCGTTTGCAGATGTCTATGTATCGTAGCAATAGATTTCTAATGCTTCTGAAAACGTGATATCGCATCTCATTTCTATATTTCATGGTAAGATATAATATGATTTGCGAAGTGTCATGTATTCCTCGTCTACACTTCAAATGAATGTAAATGCGACACTTCCTTGCAAGGAAATAGCGTTTGCAGATGTCTACGTATCGTAGCAATAGAGATCTTATGATTCTTAAATCGCGATATCGTATCTCATTTCTATGTTTCATGGTAAGGTATAATATGATTTGCGAAGTGTTATGAATTCCTCGTCTACACTTCAAATGAATGTGAATGCGACACTTCCTTGCTAGGAAATAGCGTTTGCAGATGTCTACGTATCGCAGCAATAGATTTCTGATGCTTCTTAAAGCGCGATATCGCATCTCATTTCTATGTTTCATGGTAAGATATAATATGATTTGCGATGTGTTATTTATTCCTCGTCTACACTTCAAATGAATGTAAATGCGACACTTCCTTGTAAGGAAATAGCGTTTGCAGATGTCTACCTATCGTAGCAATAGAGTTCTAATGCTTCTTAAAACGCGATATCGCATCTCATTTCTATGTTTCATGGTAAGATATAATATGATTTGCGAAGTGTCATGTATTCCTCGTCTACACTTCAAATGAATGTAAATGCGACTCTTCCTTGCAAGGAAATAGCGTTTGCAGATGTCTATGTATCGTAGCAATAGATTTCTAATGCTTCTGAAAACGTGATATCGCATCTCATTTCTATATTTCATGGTAAGATATAATATGATTTGCGAAGTGTCATGTATTCCTCGTCTACACGTCAAATGAATGTAAATGCGACACTTCCTTGCAAGGAAATAGCGTTTGCAGATGTCTACGTATCGTAGCAATAGATTTCTTATGATTCTTAAAACGCGATATCGTATCTCATTTCTATGTTTCATGGTAAGGTATAATATGATTTGCGAAGTGTTATGTATTCCTCGTCTACACTTCAAATGAATGTGAATGCGACACTTCCTTGCTAGGAAATAGCGTTTGCAGATGTCTACGTATCGCAGCAATAGATTTCTGATGCTTCTTAAAGCGCGATATCGCTTCTCATTTCTATGTTTCATGGTAAGATATAATATGATTTGCGAAGTGTCATGTATTCCTCGTCTACACTTCAAATGAATGTAAATGCGACACTTCCTTGCAAGGAAGTAGCTTTTGCAGATGTCTACGTATCGTAGCAATAGAGTTCTTTTGATTCTTAAAACGCGATATCGCATCTCATTTCTATGTTTCATGGTAAGATATAATATGATTTGCGAAGTGTCATGTATTCCTCGTCTACACGTCAAATGAATTTAAATGCGACACTTCCTTGCAAGGAAATAGCGTTTGCAGATGTCTACGTATCGTAGCAATAGAGTTCTTATGATTCTTAAAACGCGATATCGCATCTCATTTCTATGTTTCGTGGTAAGATATAATATGATTTGCGAAGTGTTATGTATTCCTCGTCTACACTTCAAATGAATGTAAATGCGACACTTGCTTGTAAGGAAATAGCGTTTGCAGATGTCTACCTATCGTAGCAATAGAGTTGTAATGCTTCTTAAAACGCGATATCGCATCTCATTTCTATGTTTCATGGTAAGATATAATATGATTTGCGAAGTATTATGTATTCCGCGTCTACACGTCAAATGAATGTAAATGCGATACTTCCTTGCAAGGAACTAGCGTTTGCAGATGTCTATGTATCGTAGCAATAGATTTCTAATGCTTCTTAAAACGTGATATCGCATGTCATTCCTATGTTTCATGGTAAGATATAATATGATTTGCGAAGTTACATGTATTGCTCGTCTACACGTCAAATGAATGTAAATGCGACACTTCCTTGCAAGGAAATAGCGTTTGCAGATGTCTACGTATCGTAGCAATAGAGTTCTTATGATTCTTAAAACGCGATATCGTATCTCATTTCTATGTTTCATGGTAAGGTATAATATGATTTGCGAAGTGTTATGTATTCCTCGTCTACACTTCAAATGAATGTAAATGCGACACTTCCTTGCAAGGAAATAGCGTTTGCGGATGTCTATGTATCGTAGCAATAGATTTCTAATGCTTCTGAAGACGTGATATCGCATCTCATTTCTATATTTCATGGTAAGATATAATATGATTTGCGAAGTGTCATGTATTCCTCGTCTACACTTCAAATGAATGTAAATGCGACACTTCCTTGCAAGGAAATAGCGTTTGCAGATGTCTACGTATCGTAACAATATAGTTCTTATGATTCATAAAACGCGATATCGCATCTCATTTCTATGTTTCATGGTAAGATATAATATGATTTGCGAAGTGTCATGTATTGCTCGTCTACACGTCAAATGAATTTGAATGCGACACTTCCTTGCTAGGAAATAGCGTTTGCAGATGTCTACGTATCGTAGCAATAGGGTTCTTATGATTCTTAAAACGTGATATCGCATGTCATTTCTATGTTTCATGGTAAGATATAATATGATTTGCGAAGTGTCATGTATTGCTCGTCTACACGTCAAATGAATGTAAATGCGACACTTCCTTGCAAGAAAATAGTGTTTGCAGATGTCTACGTATCGTAGCAATAGAGTTCTTATGATTCTTAAAACGCGATATCGCATCTCATTTCTATGTTTCATGGTAAGATATAATATGATTTGCGAAGTGTCATGTATTCCTCGTCTACACTTCAAATGAATGTGAATGCGACACTTCCTTGCTAGGAAATAGCGTTTGCAGATGTCTACGTATCGCAGCAATAGATTTCTGATGCTTCTTAAAGCGCGATATCGCTTCTCATTTCTATGTTTCATGGTAAGATATAATATGATTTGCGATGTGTTATTTATTCCTCGTCTACACTTCAAATGAATGTAAATGCGACACTTCCTTGTAAGGAAATAGCGTTTGCAGATGTCTACCTATCGTAGCAATAGAGTTCTAATGCTTCTTAAAACGCGATATCGCATCTCATTTCTATGTTTCATGGTAAGGTATAATATGATTTGCGAAGTGTCATGTATTCCTCGTCTACACTTCAAATGAATGTAAATGCGACACTTCCTTGCAAGGAAATAGCGTTTGCAGATGTCTATGTATCGTAGCAATAGATTTCTAATGCTTCTGAAAACGTGATATCGCATCTCATTTCTATATTTCATGGTAAGATATAATATGATTTGCGAAGTGTCATGTATTCCTCGTCTACACTTCAAATGAATGTAAATGCGACACTTCCTTGCAAGGAAATAGCGTTTGCAGATGTCTACGTATCGTAGCAATAGAGATCTTATGATTCTTAAAACGCGATATCGTATCTCATTTCTATGTTTCATGGTAAGGTATAATATGATTTGCGAAGTGTTATGAATTCCTCGTCTACACTTCAAATGAATGTGAATGCGACACTTCCTTGCTAGGAAATAGCGTTTGCAGATGTCTACGTATCGCAGCAATAGATTTCTGATGCTTCTTAAAGCGCGATATCGCATCTCATTTCTATGTTTCATGGTAAGATATAATATGATTTGCGATGTGTTATTTATTCCTCGTCTGCACTTCAAATGAATGTAAATGCGACACTTCCTTGTAAGGAAATAGCGTTTGCAGATGTCTACCTATCGTAGCAATAGAGTTCTAATGCTTCTTAAAACGCGATATCGCATCTCATTTCTATGTTTCATGGTAAGATATAATATGATTTGCGAAGTGTCATGTATTCCTCGTCTACACTTCAAATGAATGTAAATGCGACACTTCCTTGCAAGGAAATAGCGTTTGCAGATGTCTATGTATCGTAGCAATAGATTTCTAATGCTTCTGAAAACGTGATATCGCATCTCATTTCTATATTTCATGGTAAGATATAATATGATTTGCGAAGTGTCATGTATTCCTCGTCTACACGTCAAATGAATGTAAATGCGACACTTCCTTGCAAGGAAATAGCGTTTGCAGATGTCTACGTATCGTAGCAATAGATTTCTTATGATTCTTAAAACGCGATATCGTATCTCATTTCTATGTTTCATGGTAAGGTATAATATGATTTGCGAAGTGTTATGTATTCCTCGTCTACACTTCAAATGAATGTGAATGCGACACTTCCTTGCTAGGAAATAGCGTTTGCAGATGTCTACGTATCGCAGCAATAGATTTCTGATGCTTCTTAAAGCGCGATATCGCTTCTCATTTCTATGTTTCATGGTAAGATATAATATGATTTGCGAAGTGTCATGTATTCCTCGTCTACACTTCAAATGAATGTAAATGCGACACTTCCTTGCAAGGAAGTAGCTTTTGCAGATGTCTACGTATCGTAGCAATAGAGTTCTTTTGATTCTTAAAACGCGACATCGCATCTCATTTCTATGTTTCATGGTAAGATATAATATGATTTGCGAAGTGTCATGTATTCCTCGTCTACACGTCAAATGAATTTAAATGCGACACTTCCTTGCAAGGAAATAGCGTTTGCAGATGTCTACGTATCGTAGCAATAGAGTTCTTATGATTCTTAAAACGCGATATCGCATCTCATTTCTATGTTTCGTGGTAAGATATAATATGATTTGCGAAGTGTTATGTATTCCTCGTCTACACTTCAAATGAATGTAAATGCGACACTTGCTTGTAAGGAAATAGCGTTTGCAGATGTCTACCTATCGTAGCAATAGAGTTGTAATGCTTCTTAAAACGCGATATCGCATCTCATTTCTATGTTTCATGGTAAGATATAATATGATTTGCGAAGTATTATGTATTCCGCGTCTACACGTCAAATGAATGTAAATGCGATACTTCCTTGCAAGGAACTAGCGTTTGCAGATGTCTATGTATCGTAGCAATAGATTTCTAATGCTTCTTAAAACGTGATATCGCATGTCATTCCTATGTTTCATGGTAAGATATAATATGATTTGCGAAGTTACATGTATTGCTCGTCTACACGTCAAATGAATGTAAATGCGACACTTCCTTGCAAGGAAATAGCGTTTGCAGATGTCTACGTATCGTAGCAATAGAGTTCTTATGATTCTTAAAACGCGATATCGTATCTCATTTCTATGTTTCATGGTAAGGTATAATATGATTTGCGAAGTGTTATGTATTCCTCGTCTACACTTCAAATGAATGTAAATGCGACACTTCCTTGCAAGGAAATAGCGTTTGCGGATGTCTATGTATCGTAGCAATAGATTTCTAATGCTTCTGAAGACGTGATATCGCATCTCATTTCTATATTTCATGGTAAGATATAATATGATTTGCGAAGTGTCATGTATTCCTCGTCTACACTTCAAATGAATGTAAATGCGACACTTCCTTGCAAGGAAATAGCGTTTGCAGATGTCTACGTATCGTAACAATATAGTTCTTATGATTCATAAAACGCGATATCGCATCTCATTTCTATGTTTCATGGTAAGATATAATATGATTTGCGAAGTGTCATGTATTGCTCGTCTACACGTCAAATGAATTTGAATGCGACACTTCCTTGCTAGGAAATAGCGTTTGCAGATGTCTACGTATCGTAGCAATAGGGTTCTTATGATTCTTAAAACGTGATATCGCATGTCATTTCTATGTTTCATGGTAAGATATAATATGATTTGCGAAGTGTCATGTATTGCTCGTCTACACGTCAAATGAATGTAAATGCGACACTTCCTTGCAAGAAAATAGTGTTTGCAGATGTCTACGTATCGTAGCAATAGAGTTCTTATGATTCTTAAAACGCGATATCGCATCTCATTTCTATGTTTCATGGTAAGATATAATATGATTTGCGAAGTGTCCTGTATTCCTCGTCTACACTTCAAATGAATGTAAATGCGACACTTCCTTGCAAGGAAATAGCGTTTGCAGTTGTCTACGTATCGTAGCAATAGAGTTCTTATGATTCTTAAAACGCGATATCGTATCTCATTTCTATGTTTCATGGTAAAGTATAATATGATTTGAGAAGTGTTATGTATTCCTCGTCTACACTTCAAATGAATGTAAATGCGACACTTCCTTGCAAGGAAATAGCGTTTCCAGATGTCTACGTATCGTAGCAATAGAGTTCTTGTGATTCTTAAAACGCGATATCGTATCTCATTTCTATGTTTCATGGTAAGGTATAATATGATTTGCGAAGTGTTATGAATTCCTCGTCTACACTTCAAATGAATGTGAATGCGACACTTCCTTGCTAGGAAATAGCGTTTGCAGATGTCTACGTATCGCAGCAATAGATTTCTGATGCTTCTTAAAGCGCGATATCGCATCTCATTTCTATGTTTCATGGTAAGATATAATATGATTTGCGAAGTGTTATGTATTCCTCGTCTACACTTCAAATGAATGTGAATGCGACACTTCCTTGCTAGGAAATAGCGTTTGCAGATGTCTACGTATCGCAGCAATAGATTTCTGATGCTTCTTAAAGCGCGATATCGTATCTCATTTCTATGTTTCATGGTAAGGTATAATATGATTTGCGAAGTGTTATGTATTCCTCGTCTACACTTCAAATGAATGTGAATGCGACACATCCTTGCTAGGAAATAGCGCTTGCAGATGTCTACTTATCGCAGCAATAGATTTCTGATGCTTCTTAAAGCGCGATATCGCATCTCATTTCTATGTTTCATGGTAAGATATAATATGATTTGCGAAGTGTTATTTATTCCTCGTCTACACTTCAAATGAATGTAAATGCGACACTTCCTTGTAAGGAAATAGCGTTTGCAGATGTCTACCTATCGTAGCAATAGAGTTCTAATGCTTCTTAAAACGCGATATCGCATCTCATTTCTATGTTTCATGGTAAGATATAATATGATTTGCGAAGTGTCATGTATTCCTCGTCTACACTTCAAATGAATGTAAATGCGACACTTCCTTGCAAGGAAATAGCGTTTGCGGATGTCTATGTATCGTAGCAATAGATTTCTAATGCTTCTGAAGACGTGATATCGCATCTCATTTCTATATTTCATGGTAAGATATAATATGATTTGCGAAGTGTCATGTATTCCTCGTCTACACTTCAAATGAATGTAAATGCGACACTTCCTTGCAAGGAAATAGCGTTTGCAGATGACTACGTATCGTAACAATATAGTTCTTATGATTCATAAAACGCGATATCGCATCTCATTTCTATGTTTCATGGTAAGATATAATATGATTTGCGAAGTGTCATGTATTCCTCGTCTACACTTCAAATGAATGTAAATGCGACACTTGCTTGCAAGGAAATAGCGTTTGCCGATGTCTACGTATCGTAGCAATAGAGTTCTTATGATTCTTAAAACGCGATATCGCATCTCATTTCTATGTTTCATGGTAAGATATAATATGATTTGCGAAGTGTCATGTATTCCTCGTCTACACTTCAAATGAATGTAAATGCGACACTTCCTTGCAAGGAAATAGCGTTTGCAGTTGTCTACGTATCGTAGCAATAGAGTTCTTATTATTCTTAAAACGCGATATCGTATCTCATTTCTATGTTTCATGGTAAAGTATAATATGATTTGAGAAGTGTTATGTATTCCTCGTCTACACTTCGAATGAATGTAAATGCGACACTTCCTTGCTAGGAAATAGCGTTTGCAGATGCCTACGTATCGCAGCAATAGATTTCTGATGCTTCTTAAAGCGCGATATCGCATCTCATTTCTATGTTTCATGGTAAGATATAATATGATTTGCGAAGTGTCATGTATTGCTCGTCTACACGTCAAATGAATGTAAATGCGACACTTCCTTGCAAGGAAATAGCGTTTGCAGATGTCTATGTATCGTAGCAATAGATTTCTAATGCCACTTAAAACGTGATATCGCATGCCATTTCTATGTTTCATGGTAAGATATAATATGATTTGCGAAGTGTCATGTATTGCTCGTCTACACTTCAAATGAATGTAAATGCGACACTTCCATGTAAGGAAATAGTGTTTGCAGATGTCTACGTATCGTAGCAATAGAGTTCTTATGATTCCTAAAACGCTATATCGCATCTCATTTCTATGTTTCATGGTAAGATATAATATGATTTGCGAAGTGTCATGTATTCCTCGTCTACACGTCAAATGAATGTAAATGCGACACTTCCTTGCTAGGAAATAGCGTTTGCAGAGGTCTACGTATCGCAGCAATAGATTTCTGATGCTTCTTAAAGCGCGATATCGCATCTCATTTCTATGTTTCATGGTAAGATATAATATGATTTGCGAAGTGTCATGTATTCCTCGTCTACACGTCAAATGAATTTAAATGCGACACTTCCTTGCAAGGAAATAGCGTTTGCAGATGTCTACGTATCGTAGCAATAGAGTTCTTATGATTCTTAAAACGCGATATCGTATCTCATGTCTATGTTTCATGGTAAGGTATAATATGATTTGCGAAGTGTTATGTATTCCTCGTCTACACTTCAAATGAATGTAAATGCGACACTTCCTTGCAAGGAAATAGCGTTTGCGGATGTCTATGTATCGTAGCAATAGATTTCTAATGCTTCTGAAGACGTGATATCGCATCTCATTTCTATATTTCATGGTAAGATATAATATGATTTGCGAAGTGTCATGTATTCCTCGTCTACACTTCAAATGAATGTAAATGCGACACTTCCTTGCAAGGAAATAGCGTTTGCAGATGTCTACGTATCGTAACAATATAGTTCTTATGATTCATAAAACGCGATATCGCATCTCATTTCTATGTTTCATGGTAAGATATAATATGATTTGCGAAGTGTCATGTATTGCTCGTCTACACGTCAAATGAATTTGAATGCGACACTTCCTTGCTAGGAAATAGCGTTTGCAGATGTCTACGTATCGTAGCAATAGGGTTCTTATGATTCTTAAAACGCGATATCGCATCTCATTTCTATGTTTCATGGTAAGATATAATATGATTTGCGAAGTGTCATGTATTCCTCGTCTACACTTCAAATGAATGTAAATGCGACACTTCCTTGCAAGGAAATAGCGTTTGCAGTTGTCTACGTATCGTAGCAATAGAGTTCTTATTATTCTTAAAACGCGATATCGTATCTCATTTCTATGTTTCATGGTAAAGTATAATATGATTTGAGAAGTGTTATGTATTCCTCGTCTACACTTCGAATGAATGTAAATGCGACACTTCCTTGCTAGGAAATAGCGTTTGCAGATGCCTACGTATCGCAGCAATAGATTTCTGATGCTTCTTAAAGCGCGATATCGCATCTCATTTCGATGTTTCATGGTAAGATATAATATGATTTGCGAAGTGTCATGTATTGCTCGTCTACACGTCAAATGAATGTAAATGCGACACTTCCTTGCAAGGAAATAGCGTTTGCAGATGTCTATGTATCGTAGCAATAGATTTCTAATGCCTCTTAAAACGTGATATCGCATGCCATTTCTATGTTTCATGGTAAGATATAATATGATTTGCGAAGTGTCATGTATTGCTCGTCTACACGTCAAATGAATGTAAATGCGACACTTCCTTGCAAGGAAATAGCGTTTGCAGATGTCTACGTATCGTAGCAATAGAGTTCTTTTGATTCTTAAAACGCGATATCGCATCTCATTTCTATGTTTCATGGTAAGATATAATATGATTTGCGAAGTGTCATGTATTCCTCGTCTACACTTCAAATGAATGTGAATGCGACACTTCCTTGCTAGGAAATAGCGTTTGCAGATGTCTACGTATCGCAGCAATAGATTTCTGATGCTTCTTAAAGCGCGATATCGCTTCTCATTTCTATGTTTCATGGTAAGATATAATATGATTTGCGATGTGTTATTTATTCCTCGTCTACACTTCAAATGAATGTAAATGCGACACTTCCTTGTAAGGAAATAGCGTTTGCAGATGTCTACCTATCGTAGCAATAGAGTTCTAATGCTTCTTAAAACGCGATATCGCATCTCATTTCTATGTTTCATGGTAAGATATAATATGATTTGCGAAGTGTCATGTATTCCTCGTCTACACTTCAAATGAATGTAAATGCGACACTTCCTTGCAAGGAAATAGCGTTTGCAGATGTCTATGTATCGTAGCAATAGATTTCTAATGCTTCTGAAAACGTGATATCGCATCTCATTTCTATATTTCATGGTAAGATATAATATGATTTGCGAAGTGTCATGTATTCCTCGTCTACACTTCAAATGAATGTAAATGCGACACTTCCTTGCAAGGAAATAGCGTTTGCAGATGTCTACCTATCGTAGCAATAGAGTTCTAATGCTTCTTAAAACGCGATATCGCATCTCATTTCTATGTTTCATGGTAAGATATAATATGATTTGCGAAGTGTCATGTATTCCTCGTCTACACTTCAAATGAATGTAAATGCGACACTTCCTTGCAAGGAAATAGCGTTTGCAGATGTCTATGTATCGTAGCAATAGATTTCTAATGCTTCTGAAAACGTGATATCGCATCTCATTTCTATATTTCATGGTAAGATATAATATGATTTGCGAAGTGTCATGTATTCCTCGTCTACACGTCAAATGAATGTAAATGCGACACTTCCTTGCAAGGAAATAGCGTTTGCAGATGTCTACGTATCGTAGCAATAGAGTTCTTATGATTCTTAAAACGCGATATCGTATCTCATGTCTATGTTTCATGGTAAGGTATAATATGATTTGCGAAGTGTTATGTATTCCTCGTCTACACTTCAAATGAATGTAAATGCGACACTTCCTTGCAAGGAAATAGCGTTTGCGGATGTCTATGTATCGTAGCAATAGATTTCTAATGCTTCTGAAGACGTGATATCGCATCTCATTTCTATATTTCATGGTAAGATATAATATGATTTGCGAAGTGTCATGTATTCCTCGTCTACACTTCAAATGAATGTAAATGCGACACTTCCTTGCAAGGAAATAGCGTTTGCAGATGTCTACGTATCGTAACAATATAGTTCTTATGATTCATAAAACGCGATATCGCATCTCATTTCTATGTTTCATGGTAAGATATAATATGATTTGCGAAGTGTCATGTATTGCTCGTCTACACGTCAAATGAATTTGAATGCGACACTTCCTTGCTAGGAAATAGCGTTTGCAGATGTCTACGTATCGTAGCAATAGGGTTCTTATGATTCTTAAAACGCGATATCGCATCTCATTTCTATGTTTCATGGTAAGATATAATATGATTTGCGAAGTGTCATGTATTCCTCGTCTACACTTCAAATGAATGTAAATGCGACACTTCCTTGCAAGGAAATAGCGTTTGCAGTTGTCTACGTATCGTAGCAATAGAGTTCTTATTATTCTTAAAACGCGATATCGTATCTCATTTCTATGTTTCATGGTAAAGTATAATATGATTTGAGAAGTGTTATGTATTCCTCGTCTACACTTCGAATGAATGTAAATGCGACACTTCCTTGCTAGGAAATAGCGTTTGCAGATGCCTACGTATCGCAGCAATAGATTTCTGATGCTTCTTAAAGCGCGATATCGCATCTCATTTCTATGTTTCATGGTAAGATATAATATGATTTGCGAAGTGTCATGTATTGCTCGTCTACACGTCAAATGAATGTAAATGCGACACTTCCTTGCAAGGAAATAGCGTTTGCAGATGTCTATGTGTCGTAGCAATAGATTTCTAATGCCTCTTAAAACGTGATATCGCATGCCATTTCTATGTTTCATGGTAAGATATAATATGATTTGCGAAGTGTCATGTATTGCTCGTCTACCCGTCAAATGAATGTAAATGCGACACTTCCTTGCAAGGAAATAGCGTTTGCAGATGTCTACGTATCGTAGCAATAGAGTTCTTTTGATTCTTAAAACGCGATATCGCATCTCATTTCTATGTTTCATGGTAAGATATAATATGATTTGCGAAGTGTCATGTATTCCTCGTCTACACTTCAAATGAATGTGAATGCGACACTTCCTTGCTAGGAAATAGCGTTTGCAGATGTCTACGTATCGCAGCAATAGATTTCTGATGCTTCTTAAAGCGCGATATCTCTTCTCATTTCTATGTTTCATGGTAAGATATAATATGATTTGCGATGTGTTATTTATTCCTCGTCTACACTTCAAATGAATGTAAATGCGACACTTCCTTGTAAGGAAATAGCGTTTGCAGATGTCTACCTATCGTAGCAATAGAGTTCTAATGCTTCTTAAAACGCGATATCGCATCTCATTTCTATGTTTCATGGTAAGATATAATATGATTTGCGAAGTGTCATGTATTCCTCGTCTACACTTCAAATGAATGTAAATGCGACACTTCCTTGCAAGGAAATAGCGTTTGCAGATGTCTACGTATCGTAACAATATAGTTCTTATGATTCATAAAACGCGATATCGCATCTCATTTCTATGTTTCATGGTAAGATATAATATGATTTGCGAAGTGTCATGTATTGCTCGTCTACACGTCAAATGAATTTGAATGCGACACTTCCTTGCTAGGAAATAGCGTTTGCAGATGTCTACGTATCGTAGCAATAGGGTTCTTATGATTCTTAAAACGCGATATCGCATCTCATTTCTATGTTTCATGGTAAGATATAATATGATTTGCGAAGTGTCATGTATTCCTCGTCTACACTTCAAATGAATGTAAATGCGACACTTCCTTGCAAGGAAATAGCGTTTGCAGTTGTCTACGTATCGTAGCAATAGAGTTCTTATTATTCTTAAAACGCGATATCGTATCTCATTTCTATGTTTCATGGTAAAGTATAATATGATTTGAGAAGTGTTATGTATTCCTCGTCTACACTTCGAATGAATGTAAATGCGACACTTCCTTGCTAGGAAATAGCGTTTGCAGATGCCTACGTATCGCAGCAATAGATTTCTGATGCTTCTTAAAGCGCGATATCGCATCTCATTTCGATGTTTCATGGTAAGATATAATATGATTTGCGAAGTGTCATGTATTGCTCGTCTACACGTCAAATGAATGTAAATGCGACACTTCCTTGCAAGGAAATAGCGTTTGCAGATGTCTATGTATCGTAGCAATAGATTTCTAATGCCTCTTAAAACGTGATATCGCATGCCATTTCTATGTTTCATGGTAAGATATAATATGATTTGCGAAGTGTCATGTATTGCTCGTCTACACGTCAAATGAATGTAAATGCGACACTTCCTTGCAAGGAAATAGCGTTTGCAGATGTCTACGTATCGTAGCAATAGAGTTCTTTTGATTCTTAAAACGCGATATCGCATCTCATTTCTATGTTTCATGGTAAGATATAATATGATTTGCGAAGTGTCATGTATTCCTCGTCTACACTTCAAATGAATGTGAATGCGACACTTCCTTGCTAGGAAATAGCGTTTGCAGATGTCTACGTATCGCAGCAATAGATTTCTGATGCTTCTTAAAGCGCGATATCGCTTCTCATTTCTATGTTTCATGGTAAGATATAATATGATTTGCGATGTGTTATTTATTCCTCGTCTACACTTCAAATGAATGTAAATGCGACACTTCCTTGTAAGGAAATAGCGTTTGCAGATGTCTACCTATCGTAGCAATAGAGTTCTAATGCTTCTTAAAACGCGATATCGCATCTCATTTCTATGTTTCATGGTAAGATATAATATGATTTGCGAAGTGTCATGTATTCCTCGTCTACACTTCAAATGAATGTAAATGCGACACTTCCTTGCAAGGAAATAGCGTTTGCAGATGTCTATGTATCGTAGCAATAGATTTCTAATGCTTCTGAAAACGTGATATCGCATCTCATTTCTATATTTCATGGTAAGATATAATATGATTTGCGAAGTGTCATGTATTCCTCGTCTACACTTCAAATGAATGTAAATGCGACACTTCCTTGCAAGGAAATAGCGTTTGCAGATGTCTACCTATCGTAGCAATAGAGTTCTAATGCTTCTTAAAACGCGATATCGCATCTCATTTCTATGTTTCATGGTAAGATATAATATGATTTGCGAAGTGTCATGTATTCCTCGTCTACACTTCAAATGAATGTAAATGCGACACTTCCTTGCAAGGAAATAGCGTTTGCAGATGTCTATGTATCGTAGCAATAGATTTCTAATGCTTCTGAAAACGTGATATCGCATCTCATTTCTATATTTCATGGTAAGATATAATATGATTTGCGAAGTGTCATGTATTCCTCGTCTACACGTCAAATGAATGTAAATGCGACACTTCCTTGCAAGGAAATAGCGTTTGCAGATGTCTACGTATCGTAGCAATAGAGTTCTTATGATTCTTAAAACGCGATATCGTATCTCATGTCTATGTTTCATGGTAAGGTATAATATGATTTGCGAAGTGTTATGTATTCCTCGTCTACACTTCAAATGAATGTAAATGCGACACTTCCTTGCAAGGAAATAGCGTTTGCGGATGTCTATGTATCGTAGCAATAGATTTCTAATGCTTCTGAAGACGTGATATCGCATCTCATTTCTATATTTCATGGTAAGATATAATATGATTTGCGAAGTGTCATGTATTCCTCGTCTACACTTCAAATGAATGTAAATGCGACACTTCCTTGCAAGGAAATAGCGTTTGCAGATGTCTACGTATCGTAACAATATAGTTCTTATGATTCATAAAACGCGATATCGCATCTCATTTCTATGTTTCATGGTAAGATATAATATGATTTGCGAAGTGTCATGTATTGCTCGTCTACACGTCAAATGAATTTGAATGCGACACTTCCTTGCTAGGAAATAGCGTTTGCAGATGTCTACGTATCGTAGCAATAGGGTTCTTATGATTCTTAAAACGCGATATCGCATCTCATTTCTATGTTTCATGGTAAGATATAATATGATTTGCGAAGTGTCATGTATTCCTCGTCTACACTTCAAATGAATGTAAATGCGACACTTCCTTGCAAGGAAATAGCGTTTGCAGTTGTCTACGTATCGTAGCAATAGAGTTCTTATTATTCTTAAAACGCGATATCGTATCTCATTTCTATGTTTCATGGTAAAGTATAATATGATTTGAGAAGTGTTATGTATTCCTCGTCTACACTTCGAATGAATGTAAATGCGACACTTCCTTGCTAGGAAATAGCGTTTGCAGATGCCTACGTATCGCAGCAATAGATTTCTGATGCTTCTTAAAGCGCGATATCGCATCTCATTTCTATGTTTCATGGTAAGATATAATATGATTTGCGAAGTGTCATGTATTGCTCGTCTACACGTCAAATGAATGTAAATGCGACACTTCCTTGCAAGGAAATAGCGTTTGCAGATGTCTATGTGTCGTAGCAATAGATTTCTAATGCCTCTTAAAACGTGATATCGCATGCCATTTCTATGTTTCATGGTAAGATATAATATGATTTGCGAAGTGTCATGTATTGCTCGTCTACACGTCAAATGAATGTAAATGCGACACTTCCTTGCAAGGAAATAGCGTTTGCAGATGTCTACGTATCGTAGCAATAGAGTTCTTTTGATTCTTAAAACGCGATATCGCATCTCATTTCTATGTTTCATGGTAAGATATAATATGATTTGCGAAGTGTCATGTATTCCTCGTCTACACGTCAAATGAATGTGAATGCGACACTTCCTTGCTAGGAAATAGCGTTTGCAGATGTCTACGTATCGCAGCAATAGATTTCTGATGCTTCTTAAAGCGCGATATCTCTTCTCATTTCTATGTTTCATGGTAAGATATAATATGATTTGCGATGTGTTATTTATTCCTCGTCTACACTTCAAATGAATGTAAATGCGACACTTCCTTGTAAGGAAATAGCGTTTGCAGATGTCTACCTATCGTAGCAATAGAGTTCTAATGCTTCTTAAAACGCGATATCGCATCTCATTTCTATGTTTCATGGTAAGATATAATATGATTTGCGAAGTGTCATGTATTCCTCGTCTACACTTCAAATGAATGTAAATGCGACACTTCCTTGCAAGGAAATAGCGTTTGCAGATGTCTATGTATCGTAGCAATAGATTTCTAATGCTTCTGAAAACGTGATATCGCATCTCATTTCTATATTTCATGGTAAGATATAATATGATTTGCGAAGTGTCATGTATTCCTCGTCTACACTTCAAATGAATGTAAATGCGACACTTCCTTGCAAGGAAATAGCGTTTGCAGATGTCTACGTATCGTAGCAATAGAGATCTTATGATTCTTAAAACGCGATATCGTATCTCATTTCTATGTTTCATGGTAAGGTATAATATGATTTGCGAAGTGTTATGAATTCCTCGTCTACACTTCAAATGAATGTGAATGCGACACTTCCTTGCTAGGAAATAGCGTTTGCAGATGTCTACGTATCGCAGCAATAGATTTCTGATGCTTCTTAAAGCGCGATATCGCATCTCATTTCTATGTTTCATGGTAAGATATAATATGATTTGCGATGTGTTATTTATTCCTCGTCTACACTTCAAATGAATGTAAATGCGACACTTCCTTGTAAGGAAATAGCGTTTGCAGATGTCTACCTATCGTAGCAATAGAGTTCTAATGCTTCTTAAAACGCGATATCGCATCTCATTTCTATGTTTCATGGTAAGATATAATATGATTTGCGAAGTGTCATGTATTCCTCGTCTACACTTCAAATGAATGTAAATGCGACACTTCCTTGCAAGGAAATAGCGTTTGCAGATGTCTATGTATCGTAGCAATAGATTTCTAATGCTTCTGAAAACGTGATATCGCATCTCATTTCTATATTTCATGGTAAGATATAATATGATTTGCGAAGTGTCATGTATTCCTCGTCTACACGTCAAATGAATGTAAATGCGACACTTCCTTGCAAGGAAATAGCGTTTGCAGATGTCTACGTATCGTAGCAATAGATTTCTTATGATTCTTAAAACGCGATATCGTATCTCATTTCTATGTTTCATGGTAAGGTATAATATGATTTGCGAAGTGTTATGTATTCCTCGTCTACACTTCAAATGAATGTAAATGCGACACTTCCTTGCAAGGAAATAGCGTTTGCAGATGTCTATGTATCGTAGCAATAGATTTCTAATGCTTCTTAAAGCGCGAAATGGCATCTCATTTCTATGTTTCATGTTAAGATATAATATGATTTGCGAAGTGTCATGTATTGCTCGTCTACACGTCAAATGAATGTAAATGCGATACTTCCTTGCAAGGAAATAGCGTTTGCAGATGTCTATGTATCGTAGCAATAGATTTCTAATGCTTCTTAAAACGTGATATCGCATGTCATTTCTATGTTTCATGGTAAGATATAATATGATTTGCGAAGTGTCATGTATTCCTCGTCTACACTTCAAATGAATGTAAATGCGACACTTCCTTGCTAGGAAATAGCGTTTGCAGATGTCTATGTATCGTAGCAATAGATTTCTAATGTTTCTGAAAACGTGATATCGCATCTCATTTCTATATTTCATGGTAAGATATAATATGATTTGCGAAGTGTCATGTATTCCTCGTCTACACTTCCAATGAATGTAAATGCGACACTTCCTTGCAAGAAAATAGTGTTTGCAGATGTCTACGTATCGTAGCAATAGAGTTCTCATGATTCTTAAAACGCGATATCGCATCTCATTTCTATGTTTCATGGTAAGATATAATATGATTTGCGAAGTGTCCTGTATTCCTCGTCTACACTTCAAATGAATGTAAATGCGACACATCCTTGCAAGGAAATAGCGTTTGCAGATGTTTACGTATCGTAGCAATAGTGTTCTTATGATTCTTAAAACGCGATATCGCATCTCATTTCTATGTTTCATGGTAAGATATAATATGATTTGCGAAGTGTTATGTATTCCTCGTCTACACTTCAAATGAATGTGAATGCGACACTTCCTTGCTAGGAAATAGCGTTTGCAGATGTCTACGTATCGCAGCAATAGATTTCTGATGCTTCTTAAAGCGCGATATCGTATCTCATTTCTATGTTTCATGGTAAGGTATAATATGATTTGCGAAGTGTTATGTATTCCTCGTCTACACTTCAAATGAATGTGAATGCGACACTTCCTTGCTAGGAAATAGCGTTTGCAGATGTCTACGTATCGCAGCAATAGATTTCTGATGCTTCTTAAAGCGCGATATCGCATCTCATTTCTATGTTTCATGGTAAGATATAATATGATTTGCGAAGTGTTATTTATTCCTCGTCTACACTTCAAATGAATGTAAATGCGACACTTCCTTGTAAGGAAATAGCGATTGCAGATGTCTACCTATCGTAGCAATAGAGTTCTAATGCTTCTTAAAACGCGATATCGCATCTCATTTCTATGTTTCATGGTAAGATATAATATGATTTGCGAAGTGTCATGTATTCCTCGTCTACACTTCAAATGAATGTAAATGCGACACTTCCTTGCAAGGAAATAGCGTTTGCGGATGTCTATGTATCGTAGCAATAGATTTCTAATGCTTCTGAAGACGTGATATCGCATCTCATTTCTATATTTCATGGTAAGATATAATATGATTTGCGAAGTGTCATGTATTCCTCGTCTACACTTCAAATGAATGTAAATGCGACACTTCCTTGCAAGGAAATAGCGTTTGCAGATGTCTACGTATCGTAACAATATAGTTCTTATGATTCATAAAACGCGATATCGCATCTCATTTCTATGTTTCATGGTAAGATATAATATGATTTGCGAAGTGTCATGTATTCCTCGTCTACACTTCAAATGAATGTAAATGCGACACTTGCTTGCAAGGAAATAGCGTTTGCCGATGTCTACGTATCGTAGCAATAGAGTTCTTATGATTCTTAAAACGCGATATCGCATCTCATTTCTATGTTTCATGGTAAGATATAATATGATTTGCGAAGTGTCATGTATTCCTCGTCTACACTTCAAATGAATGTAAATGCGACACTTCCTTGCAAGGAAATAGCGTTTGCAGTTGTCTACGTATCGTAGCAATAGAGTTCTTATTATTCTTAATACGCGATATCGTATCTCATTTCTATGTTTCATGGTAAAGTATAATATGATTTGAGAAGCGTTATGTATTCCTCGTCTACACTTCGAATGAATGTAAATGCGACACTTCCTTGCTAGGAAATAGCGTTTTCAGATGCCTACGTATCGCAGCAATAGATTTCTGATGCTTCTTAAAGCGCGATATCGCATCTCATTTCTATGTTTCATGGTAAGATATAATATGATTTGCGAAGTGTCATGTATTGCTCGTCTACACGTCAAATGAATGTAAATGCGACACTTCCTTGCAAGGAAATAGCGTTTGCAGATGTCTATGTATCGTAGCAATAGATTTCTAATGCCTCTTAAAACGTGATATCGCATGCCATTTCTATGTTTCATGGTAAGATATAATATGATTTGCGAAGTGTCATGTATTGCTCGTCTACACGTCAAATGAATGTAAATGCGACACTTCCTTGCAAGGAAATAGCGTTTGCAGATGTCTACGTATCGTAGCAATAGAGTTCTTTTGATTCTTAAAACGCGATATCGCATCTCATTTCTATGTTTCATGGTAAGATATAATATGATTTGCGAAGTGTCATGTATTCCTCGTCTACACGTCAAATGAATTTAAATGCGACACTTCCTTGCAAGGAAATAGCGTTTGCAGAT
Source organism: Xylocopa sonorina (assembly GCF_050948175.1). NCBI lineage: Eukaryota > Metazoa > Arthropoda > Insecta > Hymenoptera > Apidae > Xylocopa > Xylocopa sonorina. Next base: position 714,373 of record NW_027490224.1, on the reverse strand, counting down.
GTCTACGTATCGTAGCAATAGAGTTCTTATGATTCTTAAGACGCGATATCGTATCTCATTTCTATGTTTCATGGTAAGGTATAATATGATTTGCGAAGTGTTATGCATTCCTCGTCTACACTTCAAATGAATTTGAATGCGACACTTCCTTGCTAGGAAATAGCGTTTGCAGATGTCTACGTATCGTAGCAATAGGGTTCTTATGATTCTTAAAACGCGATATCGCATCTCATTTCTATGTTTCATGGTAAGATATAATATGATTTGCGAAGTGTCATGTATTCCTCGTCTACACTTCAAATGAATGTGAATGCGACACTTCCTTGCTAGGAAATAGCGTTTGCAGATGTCTACGTATCGCAGCAATAGATTTCTGATGCTTCTTAAAGCGCGATATCGCTTCTCATTTCTATGTTTCATGGTAAGATATAATATGATTTGCGATGTGTTATTTATTCCTCGTCTACACTTCAAATGAATGTAAATGCGACACTTCCTTGTAAGGAAATAGCGTTTGCAGATGTCTACCTATCGTAGCAATAGAGTTCTAATGCTTCTTAAAACGCGATATCCCATCTCATTTCTATGTTTCATGGTAAGATATAATATGATTTGCGAAGTGTCATGTATTCCTCGTCTACACTTCAAATGAATGTAAATGCGACACTTCCTTGCAAGGAAATAGCGTTTGCAGATGTCTATGTATCGTAGCAATAGAGTTCTTATTATTCTTAATACGCGATATCGTATCTCATTTCTATGTTTCATGGTAAAGTATAATATGATTTGAGAAGCGTTATGTATTCCTCGTCTACACTTCGAATGAATGTAAATGCGACACTTCCTTGCTAGGAAATAGCGTTTTCAGATGCCTACGTATCGCAGCAATAGATTTCTGATGCTTCTTAAAGCGCGATATCGCATCTCATTTCTATGTTTCATGGTAAGATATAATATGATTTTGTAACGTCAGGCGTACCGCCTGCCACCCTCCGGCGTCCACCTCATCATCCCCAGCATCCGTATCCGGAGCCCCTGCACACGGGCCACCCGCCGACTCGCCGTCCCTACAGAAGGAGACAAAGGTACGAGAGGGAAGAGGGATGCAGCATGCCGCGCCCACGCGCGATCTCCACACACGAGGGGGAGGACTTCACCCCGTATTACGAGGGCGAGGAGCTCTCCGACACATACTGGGTCGAATCCCCAGCGATCACGAAGCCCTATACGTACTTCTCGTACATGTGGGATTAGAATAAGCACACTACTCATATATGTACATACACACCAACACACACCTAGATTTAAGTAAATATATGTATATATTTCATTCATGCACGGCTATGTTCCGTGCACTCGCGCGCACACTCGACGCTCGCGGCTCACGCTTAACGCGGGCCGCGCCCCACTCCGAACGGCCGCCCCACCACGGGGGCCGAGCGGCCGCCCTACTCCGACCGTCCGCCCCACCGCGAGGGCCCAGCGACTCGCGCGCCGCGCGACCCGAGGAGGTCGCGGACGCGAGATCCGAGAGTCAGTTCGCGTCTCATCTCCGAACCGGAGAGTTGCTAACTCATCTCCGAACCGAGGAGTTCTAATCCAGCATCCGAACGATGCACTTCCGAGCAATAGGCTCATTCGCAACGAGCAATTAGCTCTAATGCATTCGTCTCTATCCATACTCCCATAGCGGAGTCCATTCAATACTCTATACTATTTCTAATTCTCATTGTAATCGCTAGTCAGTAACTTAGAATTTAGTCAAGTGTATCTAGTATAGTGAAATCATAGAATATAGTTTATTTTTACCAGATTCAAAAGTATCTTTATTCGAATTCAAATACAATTCCTTAACTCTAATCCACGGGTACGCTCGCGATTATTCTAATTCCATATCTCATCTGCGATAGTCTTGAGGCTCGACGACTAGAGCGAACCAGCGCTTAGTTGCTCCATCCTCACTTCTACCGTGTACAGAATATCTTGCGCCCAGGTCGATCCCGGTAAGCTAGAGCGAACCAACGCTTAGCCGTGCCGTATTCAACCGAAGTTCAAGTATTCTCGATGAGCCTTGCACCTCCGACAAAGCGTACACGACGCGCGGGGAGGAGAGAGTTTATTCGTCGTCTCGCTCGGGAATACGTGGGTGATGCACCAGAATATTCAATTTCCTACGTTCGAATCCTGGTTCCTGTGAAGGAGGTTTCCTTCGCCGCACGACCCGTACGAGTCGCCAATCGTCAGGGCCAAACGCCGATACCTGCCAGCCGGAGTCAACCCGCCTGGACGCTTGTTCCCATAGACGTACCTCCGTTCCAGCCGTACGCCGCCGCCATCCCGGTTGCGGATCCAAGGCGCTCCAGGTACCAGGAAAGAGAAATCAGACAGCGGAATCAAGCCTTCGCAAGGTAAGTTTAGTGTTAGTTACCGTTTTATCGAGTCCGAAACGCCAACGAACCCGGTCCGGACGCAATTCGCGTTATTTTCGGGAACGGTTACGACTTTGTGCCACCGTTGCGAGCGCAACCGCACCTCGGGACGTGACAATTTGCGAAGTGTCATGTATTGCTCGTCTACACGTCAAATGAATGTAAATGCGACACTTCCTTGCAAGGAAATAGCGTTTGCAGATGTCTATGTATCGTAGCAATAGATTTCTAATGCCTCTTAAAACGTGATATCGCATGCCATTTCTATGTTTCATGGTAAGATATAATATGATTTGCGAAGTGTCATGTATTGCTCGTCTACACGTCAAATGAATGTAAATGCGACACTTCCTTGCAAGGAAATAGCGTTTGCAGATGTCTACGTATCGTAGCAATAGAGTTCTTTTGATTCTTAAAACGCGATATCGCATCTCATTTCTATGTTTCATGGTAAGATATAATATGATTTGCGAAGTGTCATGTATTCCTCGTCTACACGTCAAATGAATTTAAATGCGACACTTCCTTGCAAGGAAATAGCGTTTGCAGATGTCTACGTATCGTAGCAATAGAGTTCTTATGATTCTTAAAACGCGATATCGTATCTCATTTCTATGTTTCATGGTAAGGTATAATATGATTTGCGAAGTGTTATGCATTCCTCGTCTACACTTCAAATGAATTTGAATGCGACACTTCCTTGCTAGGAAATAGCGTTTGCAGATGTCTACGTATCGTAGCAATAGGGTTCTTATGATTCTTAAAACGCGATATCGCATCTCATTTCTATGTTTCATGGTAAGATATAATATGATTTGCGAAGTGTCATGTATTCCTCGTCTACACTTCAAATGAATGTGAATGCGACACTTCCTTGCTAGGAAATAGCGTTTGCAGATGTCTACGTATCGCAGCAATAGATTTCTGATGCTTCTTAAAGCGCGATATCGCTTCTCATTTCTATGTTTCATGGTAAGATATAATATGATTTGCGATGTGTTATTTATTCCTCGTCTACACTTCAAATGAATGTAAATGCGACACTTCCTTGTAAGGAAATAGCGTTTGCAGATGTCTACCTATCGTAGCAATAGAGTTCTAATGCTTCTTAAAACGCGATATCCCATCTCATTTCTATGTTTCATGGTAAGATATAATATGATTTGCGAAGTGTCATGTATTCCTCGTCTACACTTCAAATGAATGTAAATGCGACACTTCCTTGCAAGGAAATAGCGTTTGCAGATGTCTATGTATCGTAGCAATAGATTTCTAATGCTTCTGAAAACGTGATATCGCATCTCATTTCTATATTTCATGGTAAGATATAATATGATTTGCGAAGTGTCATGTATTCCTCGTCTACACTTCAAATGAATGTAAATGCGACACTTCCTTGCAAGGAAATAGCGTTTGCAGATGTCTACGTATCGTAGCAATAGAGATCTTATGATTCTTAAAGCGCGATATCGCTTCTCATTTCTATGTTTCATGGTAAGATATAATATGATTTGCGATGTGTTATTTATTCCTCGTCTACACTTCAAATGAATGTAAATGCGACACTTCCTTGTAAGGAAATAGCGTTTGCAGATGTCTACCTATCGTAGCAATAGAGTTCTAATGCTTCTTAAAACGCGATATCGCATCTCATTTCTATGTTTCATGGTAAGATATAATATGATTTGCGAAGTGTCATGTATTCCTCGTCTACACTTCAAATGAATGTAAATGCGACACTTCCTTGCTAGGAAATAGCGTCTGCAGATGTCTAAGTATCGTAACAATAGCGTTCTAATGCTTCTTAAAACGCGATATCGCATCTCATTTCTATGTTTCATGGTAAGATATAATATGATTTGCGAAGTGTTATTTATTCCTCGTCTACACTTCAAATGAATGAAAATGCGACACTTCCTTGTAAGGAAATAGCGTTTGCAGATGTCTACCTATCGTAGCAATAGAGTTCTAATGCTTCTTAAAACGCGATATCGCATCTCATTTCTATGTTTCATGGTAAGATATAATATGATTTGCGAAGTGTCATGTATTCCTCGTCTACACTTCAAATGAATGTAAATGCGACACTTCCTTGCAAGGAAATAGCGTTTGCAGATGTCTATGTATCGTAGCAATAGATTTCTAATGCTTCTGAAAACGTTATATTGCATCTCATTTCTATATTTCATGGTAAGATATAATATGATTTGCGAAGTGTCATGTATTCCTCGTCTACACTTCAAATGGATGTAATTGCGACACTTCCTTGCAAGGAAATAGCGTTTGCAGATGTCTACGTATCGCAACAATATAGTTCTTATGATACTTAAAACGCGATATCGCATCTCATTTCTATGTTTCATGGTAAGATATAATATGATTTGCGAAGTGTCATGTATTCCTCGTCTACACTTCAAATGAATGTAAATGCGACACTTCCTTGCAAGGAAATAGCGTTTGCAGTTGTCTACGTATCGTAGCAATAGAGTTCTTACGATTCTTAAAACGCGATATCGTATCTCATTTCTATGTTTCATGGTAAGGTATAGTATGATTTGCGAAGTGTTATGTATTCCTCGTCTACACTTCAAATGAATGTAAATGCGACACTTCCTTGCAAGGAAATAACGTTTGCAGATATCTATGTATCGTAGCAATAGAGTTCTAATGCTTCTTAAAACGCGATATCGCATCTCATTTCTATGTTTCATGGTAAGATATAATATGATTTGCGAAGTGTCATGTATTCCTCGTCTACATTTCAAATGAATGTAAATGCGACACTTCCATGCAAGGAAATGGCGTATGCAGATGTCTACGTATCGAAGCAATAGAGTTCAAATGCTTCTTAAAACGAGATATTGCATCTCATATCTATGTTTCATGATAAGATATAATATTCATTGCGAAGTGTTATGCATTCCTCGTCTATACTTCAAATGAACGTGAATGCGACACTTCCTCGCTAGGAAATAGCGCTTGCAGATGTCTACGTATCGTAGCAACAGATTTCTAATGCTTCTTAATGCGCGATATCGCATCTCATTTCTATGTTTCATGGTAAGATGTAATATTCATTGCGAAGTGTTATGCATTCCTCGCCTACGATTCAAATGAATGTAAATGCGACACTTCCTTGCAAGGAAATAGCGTCTGCAGATGTCTAGGTATCGTAGGAATAGTTTTCTAATGCTTCTTAAAGCGTGATATCGCATCTCATTTCTATGTTTCATGGTAAGATATAATATGATTTGCGAAGTGTTATTTATTCCTCGTCTACACTTCAAATGAATGAAAATGCGACACTTCCTTGTAAGGAAATAGCGTTTGCAGATGTCTACCTATCGTAGCAATAGAGTTCTAATGCTTCTTAAAACGCGATATCGCATCTCATTTCTATGTTTCATGGTAAGATATAATATGATTTGCGAAGTGTCATGTATTCCTCGTCTACACTTCAAATGAATGTAAATGCGACACTTCCTTGCAAGGAAATAGCGTTTGCAGATGTCTATGTATCGTAGCAATAGATTTCTAATGCTTCTGAAAACGTTATATTGCATCTCATTTCTATATTTCATGGTAAGATATAATATGATTTGCGAAGTGTCATGTATTCCTCGTCTACACTTCAAATGGATGTAATTGCGACACTTCCTTGCAAGGAAATAGCGTTTGCAGATGTCTACGTATCGCAACAATATAGTTCTTATGATACTTAAAACGCGATATCGCATCTCATTTCTATGTTTCATGGTAAGATATAATATGATTTGCGAAGTGTCATGTATTCCTCGTCTACACTTCAAATGAATGTAAATGCGACACTTCCTTGCAAGGAAATAGCGTTTGCAGTTGTCTACGTATCGTAGCAATAGAGTTCTTACGATTCTTAAAACGCGATATCGTATCTCATTTCTATGTTTCATGGTAAGGTATAGTATGATTTGCGAAGTGTTATGTATTCCTCGTCTACACTTCAAATGAATGTAAATGCGACACTTCCTTGCAAGGAAATAACGTTTGCAGATATCTATGTATCGTAGCAATAGAGTTCTAATGCTTCTTAAAACGCGATATCGCATCTCATTTCTATGTTTCATGGTAAGATATAATATGATTTGCGAAGTGTCATGTATTCCTCGTCTACATTTCAAATGAATGTAAATGCGACACTTCCATGCAAGGAAATGGCGTATGCAGATGTCTACGTATCGAAGCAATAGAGTTCAAATGCTTCTTAAAACGAGATATTGCATCTCATATCTATGTTTCATGATAAGATATAATATTCATTGCGAAGTGTTATGCATTCCTCGTCTATACTTCAAATGAACGTGAATGCGACACTTCCTCGCTAGGAAATAGCGCTTGCAGATGTCTACGTATCGTAGCAACAGATTTCTAATGCTTCTTAATGCGCGATATCGCATCTCATTTCTATGTTTCATGGTAAGATGTAATATTCATTGCGAAGTGTTATGCATTCCTCGCCTACGATTCAAATGAATGTAAATGCGACACTTCCTTGCAAGGAAATAGCGTCTGCAGATGTCTAGGTATCGTAGGAATAGTTTTCTAATGCTTCTTAAAGCGTGATATCGCATCTCATTTCTATGTTTCATGGTAAGATATAATATGATTTGCGAAGTGTCATGTATTCCTCGTCCACACGTAAAATGAATGTAAATGCGACACTTCCATGCAAGGAAATAGCATTTGCAGATGTCTACGTATCGTAGCAATAGAGTACTTATAATTCTTAAAACGCGATATCGCATCTCATTTCTATGTTTCATGGTAAGATATAATATGATTTGCGAAGTGTCATGTATTCCTCGTCTATACTTCAAATGTATGTAAATGCGACACTTCCTTGCTAGGAAATAGCTTCTGCAGATGTCTAGGAATAGTAGCAATAGAGTTCTAATGCTTCTTAAAACGCGATATCGCATCTCATTTCTATGTTTCATGGTAAGATATAATATGATTTGCGAAGTGTCATGTATTCCTCGTCCACACGTCAAATGAATGTAAATGCGACACTTCCATGCAAGGAAATAGCATTTGCAGATGTCTACGTATCGTAGCAATAGAGTACTTATGATTCTTAAAACGCGATATCGCATCTCATTTCTATGTTTCATGGTAAGATATAATATGATTTGCGAAGTGTTATGTATTCCTCGTCTACACTTCAAATGAATGTAAATGCGACACTTGCTTGTAAGGAAATAGCGTTTGCAGATGTCTACCTATCGTAGCAATAGAGTTGTAATGCTTCTTAAAACGCGATATCGCATCTCTTTTCTATGTTTCATGGTAAGATATAATATGATTTGCGAAGTATTATGTATTCCTCGTCTACACTTCAAATGAATGTAAATGCGACACTTCCTTGCTAGGAAATAACGTCTGTAGATGTCTAGGTATCGTAGCAATAGAGTTCTAATGCTTCTTAAACGAGATATCGCATCTCATTTCTATGTTTCATGGTAAGATGTAATATGATTTGCGAAGTGTTATGTATTCCTCGTCTACACTTCAAATGAATGTAAATGCGACACTTCCTTGCAAGGAAATAGCGTTTGCGGATGTCTACGTATCGAAGCAATAGAGTTCAAATGCTTCTTAAAACGAGATATTGCATCTCATATCTATGTTTCATGATAAGATATAATATTCATTGCAAAGTGTTATGCATTCCTCGTCTACGAATCAAATGAATGTAAATGCGACACTTCCTTGCAAGGAAATAGCGTCTGCAGATGTCTACGTATCGCAGCAATAGAGATCAAATGCTTCTTAGAACGAGATATTGCATCTCATATCTATGTTTCATGATAAGGTATAATATTCATTGCGATGTGTTATGCATTCCTCGCCTACACTTCAAATGAATGTGAATGCGACACTTCCTTGCAAGGAAATAGCGTCTGCAGATGTCTAGGTATCGTAGCAGTAGAGTTCTAATGCCTCTTAAAACGCGATATCGCATTTCATTTCTATGTTTCATGGTAAGTGTAACGTCAGGCATACCGCCTGCCACCCTCCGGCGTCCACCTCATCATCCCCAGCATCCGTATCCGGAGCCCCTGCACACGGGCCACCCGCCGACTCGCCGTCCCTACAGAAGGAGACAAAGGTACGAGAGGGAAGAGGGATGCAGCATGCCGCGCCCACGCGCGATCTCCACACACGAGGGAGAGGACTTCACCCCGTATTACGAGGGCGAGGAGCTCTCCGACACATACTGGGTCGAATCCCCAGCGATCACGAAGCCCTATACGTACTTCTCGTACATGTGGGATTAGAATAAGCACACTACTCATACATGTACATACACACCAACACACACCTAGATTTAAGTAAATATATGTATATATTTTATTCATGCACGGTTATGTTCCGTGCACTCGCGCGCACACTCGACGCTCGCGGCTCACGCTTAACGCGGGCCGCGCCCCACTCCGAACGGCCGCCCCACCACGAGGGCCGAGCGGCCGCCCTACTCCGACCGTCCGCCCCACCGCGAGGGCCCAGCGACTCGCGCGCCGCGCGACCCGAGGAGGTCGCGGACGCGAGATCCGAGAGTCAGTTCTCATCTCATCTCCGAACTGGAGAGTTCCAATCTCGCCTCCGAACGGAGGAGTTCGCGTCTCATCTCCGAACCGGAGAGTTGCTAACTCATCTCCGAACTGGAGAGTTCGTATCTCATCTCCGAACCGAGGAGTTCTAATCCAGCATCCGAACGATGCACTTCCGAGCAATAGGCTCATTCGCAACGAGCAATTAGCTCTAATGCATTCGTCTCTATCCATACTCCCATAGCGGAGTCCATTCAATACTTTATACTATTTCTAACTCTCATTGTAACCGCTAGTCAGTAACTTAGAATTTAGTCAAGTGTATCTAGTATAGTGAAATCGTAGAATATAGTATATTTTTACCAGATTCAAAGTATCTTTATTCAAGTTCGAATACAATTCCTTAATTCTACTCCACGGGTACGCTCGCGATTATTCTATTTCTATATCTCATCTGCGATAGTCTTGAGGCTCGACGACTAGAGCGAACCAGCGCTTAGTTGCTCCATCCTCACTTCTACCGTGTACAGAATATCTTGCGCCCAGGTTGATCCCGGTAAGCTAGAGCGAACCAACGCTTAGCCGCGCCGTACTCGACCGAAGTTCAAGTATTCTCGACGAGCCTTGCACCTCCGACAAAGCGTACACGACGCGCGGGGAGGAGAGAGTTTATTCGTCGTCTCGCTCGGGAATACGTGGGTGATGCACCAGAATATTCAATTTCCTACGTTCGAGCCCTGGTTCCTGTGAAGGAGGTTTCCTTCGCCGCACGAGACGTACCTCCGTTCCAGCCGTACGCCGCCGCCATCCCGGTTGCGGATCCAAGGCGCTCCAGGTACCTGGAAAGAGAAATCAGACAGCGGAATCAAGCCTTCGCAAGGTAAGTTTAGTGTTAATTACCGTTTTATCGAGTCCGAAACGCCAACGAACCCGGTCCGGACGCAATTCGCGTTATTTTCGGGAACGGTTACGACTTTGTGCCACCGTTGCGAGCGCAACCGCACCTCGGGACGTGACACGAAAGTTATTTTTGGTGACAGCGGTGGGATAGCCACGCGTTTCCTCCGGAAATTCCGCCGAAAGGAACCGCGAAACTAGATATGGCAACCCGGACTCCGACAAAAACGCGCCAGCAGGCACAGCGAGCCGCCGCGATGGCCGATTCCGAACGCGAAAAACGCACTAGCAGAACGCTCGACTTCCAAGACGCTATCTCCGAGCCTCTTCCTAGTACCGCGCAACAAAATACTTCCGCGAAAAATACGAAAACGACCGATCCTAGTAATGCCGCGTTGCTCCAGCAAATAGAAATTCTACGTCGTGAAATAGAATCTATCCGCAGAACGCCTGATTTAACGCGCGACTATACCGTTTCTCTGGATATTCCTCGGGGAAATCCGCTTTCCGGACATAATTCGAGCTCCGATTTTAATACAAATAGTTCGCAACACGACGAGCTATCGCTTAAGCAGGCCCTCGAAGCCGTGCCGACATTCGATGGTCAGAATATTCCTATTCTTCAGTTTACCCGAGCGTGTAAACGCGCTTATGAGCTTATCCCTAATGGGTGCGAGCGAACTTTCACACGCCTGCTTAAGGGAAAACTCAAGGGTCGTGCCTACGCCGCGCTAGAAGACGAGCCGTGTTACACAATACTCGAATTAACGGACGTTCTTCGCAGCACTTTTTGCTCCGTAAAATCAGCTCATCATTATCGGGGTGAACTTGCTAATATATTTATGCGCGCGAACGAGCACATTCTAGATTACATCGGTCGAGTAAAAGATCTTAGAACCGCTATAATTGATTGCGAAAGGCTTGCTCGACGAGACACACCGGAATCGCTCGATGACGTAGACGCGCTCACCCTACAATGTTTTAAAGACGGTCTCATTCCGGAAATTCGAATGCAAATGACTATAAATTCATTCGGTACATTGCGAGAAACGTTCGCTCGAGCGCGGGAGCTCTATCAAATGCACGAACGTGATTGCAACCGGCTAGGTAGATCGCGTGTCGCGCGACCAGAATCGCGCGAAAAACCAGCCGAAATTATTTGCCGAAAATGCAATAATATCGGACATTACGCGACCGAGTGTCGGCTCAGACCGCCATCGCCGTACCGACCGCAGGAATACTTGCGATCCAGGGACGTACCGCCTCCTACTCGAGGCCCCGCGTACGAACAACCGAGACAAATCGTAGCCAGGGACGCGCCCAAATTTTGTCGCTATTGCAAGACCCCGGGGCACGAAATAGGCGAGTGCCGCAAAAGGCAGTACAACAACGCGGTAAATAAAAATTCGGGAAACGACAATGGCCTCCGCACCCGCCGCGAGACAGGTGGCGAGGCCGCGCACCAAGTCCGTCCTCTCGCCGCGAACAACTCCAACGCGGAAATCGACGAAACGCCGCGATAAACATAACCGGAAAAACTAGCACGCCAAACGTAGTTCTAAAATCCGATCTTCTAATTTCACCAACTCGCTTCATGGTGGACACTGGGGCGGAAATAAATATTATAAAACGTTCGGCTCTAAAAGCATCCGCGCGAATCGATAAGTCCGAGATCGTAATAATAACAGGGGTAACCGATGGCAAAACCGCAACCTTAGGGACGGTGAATCTTGTCATTTTCGGTCGCGTCGTTCCTTTTAATGTGGTCGAGGATGATTTTCCCCTTAAACCAAGCGGGATCCTCGGCTCCGGGTTCTGTATGGACGCAGAAATCTCTTTTCCAAATAAAATAATCAAATGGAATGGTAAGAGAATTCCTTTCGAAGACGATATCGAAGCACTCGAGGAACCGTCACCGGACTCGAAAATAAAGCCTCTCCTATCGCCGAAACGTAAACAAGCGCCGCGCACGGAATCTATTCCCCCTCCGCCGCCGCGCCCGCCGCGTAAATCATCGCCTCCGCTGAAACGTGATGCAGCAACGAAATCGAAGCTTCGAACGCAAGACAAAGCAGCTTCTCCGAAGTCAGGAGACCGTATCTCCATTCCGCCGAGATCAAATATCGGTATCAAGGTCCGCGTAGTTAATTCGAACCTCGCGGAAGGTATAATTCCTCGTATCGATCTTGCGCCGGGCATATTTTTCGGAAACGCTCTCGTCAGAGTAATTCGGGGCAAAGCGGTAACTCGAATAATTAATTCATCCGACCGCGCCGTCGAAATCGCGTTACCAGAAATCGTACTTGAGCCCGCGCAAATCATGACTCCCCTCCACGAGGAGGATAGTCCGTCGCTGTATCCGGTTTTTTCTAAATCTACTAAATCTAACGTATCCGCCGTACCGATCGGCTCATCCCAAAAAGGGAAAACTTCTATTTCTTTCTCGAGTCAGACACCATACTCGACAATCGAAACTCCTCCTTCGCGTTGCAAAATCGCGAATGTTCAACAGATCTCTTATGCTCAGGCGGTTAAAAATAATATACAACAGGCGCCGTTAAAACAAACATCGAAATCCGCCAATCCTTCGAAATCTCGCCTAGACCGAATTCTTAGTCTCCTCCGTCTCGACCACCTCAACGCAGAGGAAAGAGAGCACGTCGTCCGTCTCGTTCAAAGCACGCAGGAGCTTTTTCACATTGAGGGGGATAAATTAGGGCATACGTCAGCAACCACGCACAAGATTCCAACCGTCGACGACCGCCCCGTCAATGTGAAACAATACCGTTTCCCACCAGCTCATAAGGAGGAGATTCGACGACAAGTCGACAAATTTTTACAAAATGGTGTCATCTCTCCGTCAAAATCACCATATAATTCGCCATTGTGGGTTGTCCCAAAGAAACCGGACTCCTTGGGCAACAAGCAATGGCGCGTCGTCATCGACTACCGCGCACTCAATGAGAAATCTGTCGCCGATGCCTATCCCCTCCCTTGCATTACCGAGATACTTGATCAGCTCGGGAGTGCGAAGTATTTTAGTACATTCGATCTCGCGAGCGGATTTCACCAGATCCCAATGGAGCCCGCCGATGCTCCTAAAACTGCTTTTTCGACGCCTCACGGGCATTATGAATTTAAAAGAATGCCATTCGGATTAAAAAATGCGCCAGCAACGTTCCAACGACTTATGGACAATGTCCTGTCCGGTCTCCAGGGGAACGAAATTTTCGTCTATTTGGACGACATTGTTATCTACGCTAGCTCTCTTCAAGAACATCGACTTAAATTCGATAAATTAACTCAACGGCTCAAAGAAGCTAATTTAGTATTGCAGCCGGATAAGTGCGAATTCTTGAGGAGAGAAGTAAGCTATTTGGGTCATATTATCAGTGAGCACGGTGTAAAACCTGACCCTGCGAAAATTAGCGCCGTCAAAAATTTTCCGCGCCCGCGCAACGCGAAACAGATCAAACAATTCCTCGGGCTCGCGGGATACTACAGGCGGTTCATCGCAAATTTTTCCAATATTGCTAAGCCTCTAACGAATTTGTTAAAAAAGGACGCGCCCTTTGTATGGCGTAACGAGCATGAGAATTCATTCGTCAAACTCCGAGATTGCCTATGCGAAGCGCCTATCTTGCAGTACCCCAACTTTAAACAACCATTCGTGATAACGACCGACGCGTCCGCCGAAGCTATTGGTGCTATCTTGAGTCAAGGACCAATAGGCCGCGACTTGCCAATCGCGTACACGTCGCGACTGTTAAACGCTGCGGAGAAAAACTACTCCACGATCGAGAAGGAGTGTCTGGCGATTGTCTACGCCGTCCATTACTTTCGTCCATACATATACGGTAATCAATTCAAACTCGTTACCGACCATCGACCGTTAGTGTGGATGAATTCGGTCAAGGACCCGTCAAGTAGACTCGTACGGTGGAGGCTTAAGTTAGCGGAATTTGACTACGAGATGGTCTATAAAAGTGGAAAAACGAACCTTAATGCGGACGCATTGTCGCGGAATCCCGCTCAAATTTTTCCGCTCTCGTATTCAGAAAACTCGGAGGACGACATCTTCGATGTGCCTCCGGAAACCCGTAAAAAGTATACCACACTAGCGCCTCCTCCTACTCCGGTAACATCAGAACCTGAATTACCGACTCCAGGCACGTCCTTCCGTACCAACACAGCACCACCTCCGCAAGTCGCCAGCGACAGCACCGACTTCTATACTCCTGCTCCAAATGAATTTTTCCGACGCGAACCTCTGTTTAATTTCAGCCGTGACGCATTATTAACGCGACGAGACAATGTAGTTGTCTTCGTCACGCAATCTGGGCACCCCTATGACACGGGCGCCAAAGATCTAGCGAACACTGAAAAATTCCTCCTAAACAAAAATCACGTCCTTACCAAAGCCAAAGTCATAAAAATCGGAAACGAATTCCAAATCCAGCTTCCAATCATCGAACATTCCACCAGATCAATCAATTTCCAGACCGTAATAGAAACATTCAGATCCTTGTGCGACGTTGTAAACGAATTACAATTACAAACATTTAGTATCGCACAAACCTATCTAGACTCCGTATCCTGGTCCCGAATCCAGAAAATCCTTCAGGACCTGTTCTACGAAACAACTGTCCAGATTACGGTCTGCCAGGGCCTCATTAAAACCCCTTCGGTCGAAGAGCGACTGAAAATAATAAGAGAAAACCACGACTCCCCTGTGGGAGGTCACAAAGGGGTTAATAAAACTTATTCTCGCATCAGACAACAATACTTTTGGCCAAACATGAAAACACAAATACAAGAATATATTGGCAAATGTAAAAGTTGTCAGACAGAGAAACTGGTCCGGGTAAAGACCAGACAGCCTCTCACTTTAACCGACACCCCTGGCAGGGCATTCGATAAGATTTCAATGGACGTAATGGGTCCTCTTCCCGAAACTTCCGACGGTTATACAAGTATCCTCACGATCCAAGATCTCCTCACTAAATACTCAGTCGCAGTTCCTCTCAAAACCACCACCGCAGTAGACATTGCCGAAGCTTTAATAAAAGAATTCATTTGTAAGTTCGGATGCCCGAAAGGCATACTCACAGACCAAGGTTCGAACTTTATAAATAGCTTGATTAAAGCCATAGCAATCAAATTCCGTATTAAGCAATACAAGTCCACTGCGTTCCATCCACAGACAAACGGGTCCGTTGAACGATCTCACCACGTCCTGGCCGAATATCTGAAGCATTACATAGAGTCGAGTAACGATTGGGTGAATTGGTTACCGTATGCAATGTTTTCATACAACACCAGTGTGCACGAGGGTACATTATACACCCCACACGAACTAGTGTTCGGCAGGATAGCTAGGACGCCGTCAGCCACTCCTTTTCAAGACAGCTCTGATAACGAAACATATTGCGACTATCTTATACAACTTCAGGAGAAAATCTCGAAATCTCAGGATTTGGCTAAAGCCAATCTAGACAATGCGAAACGCCGTTCTAAATATTATTATGACCGAAATCTCAATGTCCAAAACTTCGAGGTAGGCCAATGGGTCTATCTTTTAAAAGAGCCGAACAAACATAAGTTCCAGGCACAGTATTCTGGACCGTACCGTATCCTCGAAATTTTGGGCAATTGTAATGTTAAGCTGAATGTAAAAGGGCGCCATAAAATTGTTCATACGAACAAAATCAAAATTTGTAAACGAATGCATAGTATGCAGAGTGTGGATGCTAGTGAAAGAAAAGTGCGAAAAACTGAAAATGAAGTCAGTGAGAGCAGTGACATTCAAACGAACGCTGAAAGTGAAAGCGACGAAAGTGCCTGCAATCCGAAGGAAGCCCGCAGTCACGGTCCAATCTCCAAACGTTATCGCCAGGATCAACCAGGCGAAAAACCTCAGATTCCGCAGCATCCAGCCGACAGGACCAAGAGAAGGATCCAGCATCCCGAAATCTACCCAACAGACAAGAGATCTCGGCATGGCCGAGATTCTTTTTCCAAGGGGGGTGGTGTAACGTCAGGCATACCGCCTGCCACCCTCCGGCGTCCACCTCATCATCCCCAGCATCCGTATCCGGAGCCCCTGCACACGGGCCACCCGCCGACTCGCCGTCCCTACAGAAGGAGACAAAGGTACGAGAGGGAAGAGGGATGCAGCATGCCGCGCCCACGCGCGATCTCCACACACGAGGGGGAGGACTTCACCCCGTATTACGAGGGCGAGGAGCTCTCCGACACATACTGGGTCGAATCCCCAGCGATCACGAAGCCCTATACGTACTTCTCGTACATGTGGGATTAGAATAAGCACACTACTCATACATGTACATACACACCAACACACACCTAGATTTAAGTAAATATATGTATATATTTTATTCATGCACGGTTATGTTCCGTGCACTCGCGCGCACACTCGACGCTCGCGGCTCACGCTTAACGCGGGCCGCGCCCCACTCCGAACGGCCGCCCCACCACGAGGGCCGAGCGGCCGCCCTACTCCGACCGTCCGCCCCACCGCGAGGGCCCAGCGACTCGCGCGCCGCGCGACCCGAGGAGGTCGCGGACGCGAGATCCGAGAGTCAGTTCTCATCTCATCTCCGAACTGGAGAGTTCCAATCTCGCCTCCGAACGGAGGAGTTCGCGTCTCATCTCCGAACCGGAGAGTTGCTAACTCATCTCCGAACTGGAGAGTTCGTATCTCATCTCCGAACCGAGGAGTTCTAATCCAGCATCCGAACGATGCACTTCCGAGCAATAGGCTCATTCGCAACGAGCAATTAGCTCTAATGCATTCGTCTCTATCCATACTCCCATAGCGGAGTCCATTCAATACTTTATACTATTTCTAACTCTCATTGTAACCGCTAGTCAGTAACTTAGAATTTAGTCAAGTGTATCTAGTATAGTGAAATCGTAGAATATAGTATATTTTTACCAGATTCAAAGTATCTTTATTCAAGTTCGAATACAATTCCTTAATTCTACTCCACGGGTACGCTCGCGATTATTCTATTTCTATATCTCATCTGCGATAGTCTTGAGGCTCGACGACTAGAGCGAACCAGCGCTTAGTTGCTCCATCCTCACTTCTACCGTGTACAGAATATCTTGCGCCCAGGTTGATCCCGGTAAGCTAGAGCGAACCAACGCTTAGCCGCGCCGTACTCGACCGAAGTTCAAGTATTCTCGACGAGCCTTGCACCTCCGACAAAGCGTACACGACGCGCGGGGAGGAGAGAGTTTATTCGTCGTCTCGCTCGGGAATACGTGGGTGATGCACCAGAATATTCAATTTCCTACGTTCGAGCCCTGGTTCCTGTGAAGGAGGTTTCCTTCGCCGCACGAGACGTACCTCCGTTCCAGCCGTACGCCGCCGCCATCCCGGTTGCGGATCCAAGGCGCTCCAGGTACCTGGAAAGAGAAATCAGACAGCGGAATCAAGCCTTCGCAAGGTAAGTTTAGTGTTAATTACCGTTTTATCGAGTCCGAAACGCCAACGAACCCGGTCCGGACGCAATTCGCGTTATTTTCGGGAACGGTTACGACTTTGTGCCACCGTTGCGAGCGCAACCGCACCTCGGGACGTGACATAAGATATAATATGATTTGCGAAGTGTTATGTATTCTTCGTCTACACTTCAAATGAATGTAAATGCGACACTTCCTTGCTAGGAAATAACGTCTGTAGATGTCTAGGTATCGTAGCAATAGAGTTCTACTGCTTCATAAAACGCGATATCGCATCTCATTTCTATGTTTCATGGTAAGATATAATATGATTTGCGAAGTATTATGTATTCCTCGTCTACACTTCAAATGAATGTAAATGCGACACTTCCTTGCAAGGAAATAGCGATTGCAGATGTCTACGTATCGTAGCAATAGAGTTCATATGATTCTTAAAACGCGATATCGCATCTCATTTCTATGTTTCATGGTAAGATATAATATGATTTGCGAAGTGTCATGTATTCCTCGTCTACACTTCAAATGAATGTAAATGCGACACTTCCCTGCAAGGAAATAGCGTTTGCAGATGTCTACGTATCGAAGCAATAGTGTTCAAATGCTTCTTAAAACGAGATATTGCATCTCATATCTATGTTTCATGATATGATATAATATTCATTGCGAAGTGTTTTGCATTCCTCGTCTACGATTCAAATGAATGTAAATGCGACACTTGCTTGCAAGGAAATAGCGTTTGCAGATGTCTACGTATCGCAGCAATAGATTTCTGATGCTTCTTAAAGCGCGATATCGCATCTCATTTCTATGTTTCATGGTAAGATATAATATGATTTGCGAAGTGTCATGTATTCCTCGTCTACACTTCAAATGAATGTAAATGCGACACTTCCTTCCTAGGAAATAGCGTCTGCAGATGTCTAGGTATCGTAGCAGTAGAGTTCTAATGCTTCTTAAAACGCGATATCACATCTCATTTCTATGTTTCATGGTAAGATATAATATGATTTGCGAAGTGTCATGTATTCCTCGTCTACATTACAAATGAATGTAAATGCGACACTTCCATGCAAGGAAATGGCGTATGCAGATGTCTACGTATCGAAGCAATAGAGTTCAAATGCTTCTTAAAACGAGATATTGCATCTCATATCTATGTTTCATGATAAGATATAATATTCATTGCGAAGTGTTATGTATTCCTCGTCTATACTTCAAATGAACGTGAATGCGACACTTCCTCGCTAGGAAATAGCGCTTGCAGATGTCTACGTATCGTAGCAACAGATTTCTAATGCTTCTTAATGCGCGATATCGCATCTCATTTCTATGTTTCATGGTAAGATGTAATATTCATTGCGAAGTGTTATGCATTCCTCGCCTACGATTCAAATGAATGTAAATGCGACACTTCCTTGCAAGGAAATAGCGTCTGCAGATGTCTAGGTATCGTAGGAATAGTTTTCTAATGCTTCTTAAAGCGTGATATCGCATCTCATTTCTATGTTTCATGGTAAGATATAATATGATTTGCGAAGTGTCATGTATTCCTCGTCCACACGTAAAATGAATGTAAATGCGACACTTCCATGCAAGGAAATAGCATTTGCAGATGTCTACGTATCGTAGCAATAGAGTACTTATAATTCTTAAAACGCGATATCGCATCTCATTTCTATGTTTCATGGTAAGATATAATATGATTTGCGAAGTGTTATGTATTCCTCGTCTACACTTCAAATGAATGTAAATGCGACACTTCCTTGTAAGGAAATAGCGTTTGCAGATGTCTACCTATCGTAGCAATAGAGTTCTAATGCTTCTTAAAACGCGATATCGCATCTCATTTCTATGTTTCATGGTAAGATATAATATGATTTGCGAAGTGTTATGTATTCCTCGTCTACACTTCAAATGAATGTAAATGCGACACTTCCTTGTAAGGAAATAGCGTTTGCAGATGTCTACCTATCGTAGCAATAGAGTTCTAATGCTTCTTAAAACGCGATATCGCATCTCATTTCTATGTTTCATGGTAAGATATAATATGATTTGCGAAGTGTCATGTATTCCTCGTCCACACGTCAAATGAATGTAAATGCGACACTTCCATGCAAGGAAATAGCATTTGCAGATGTCTACGTATCGTAGCAATAGAGTACTTATGATTCTTAAATCGCGATATCGCATCTCATTTCTATGTTTCATGGTAAGATATAATATGATTTGCGAAGTGTTATGTATTCCTCGTCTACACTTCAAATGAATGTAAATGCGACACTTGCTTGTAAGGAAATAGCGTTTGCAGATGTCTACCTATCGTAGCAATAGAGTTGTAATGCTTCTTAAAACGCGATATCGCATCTCATTTCTATGTTTCATGGTAAGATATAATATGATTTGCGAAGTATTATGTATTCCTCGTCTACACTTCAAATGAATGTAAATGCGACACTTCCTTGTAAGGAAATAGCGTTTGCAGATGTCTAGGTATCGTAGGAATAGTGTTCTAATGCTTCTTAAAACGCGATATCGCATCTCATTTCTATGTTTCATGGTAAGATGTAATATTCATTGCGAAGTGTTATGCATTCCTCGTCTACGATTCAAATGAATGTAAATGTGACACTTCCTTGCAAGGAAATAGCGTATGCAGATGTCTAGGTATTGTCACGTCCCGAGGTGCGGTTGCGCTCGCAACGGTGGCACAAAGT
Organism: Xylocopa sonorina; assembly: GCF_050948175.1. NCBI lineage: Eukaryota > Metazoa > Arthropoda > Insecta > Hymenoptera > Apidae > Xylocopa > Xylocopa sonorina. The sequence continues at coordinate 694,255 of NW_027490224.1, read as the reverse complement.
CGTAACCGTTCCCGAAAATAACGCGAATTGCGTCCGGACCGGGTTCGTTGGCGTTTCGGACTCGATAAAACGGTAACTAACACTAAACTTACCTTGCGAGGGCTTGATTCCGCTGTCTGATTTCTCTTTCCAGGTACCTGGAGCGCCTTGGATCCGCAACCGGGATGGCGGCGGCGTACGGCTGGAACGGAGGTACGGGTCGTGCGGCGAAGGAAACCTCCTTCACAGGTACCAGGACTCGAACGCAGGAAATTGAATATTCTGGTGCATCACCCACGTATTCCCGAGCGAGACGACGAATAAACTCTCTCCTCCCCGCGCGTCGTGTACGCTTTGTCGGAGGTGCAAGGCTCGTCGAGAATACTTGAACTTCGGTCGAGTACGGCGCGGCTAAGCGTTGGTTCGCTCTAGCTTACCGGGATCAACCTGGGCGCAAGATATTCTGTATACGGTAGAAGTGAGGATGGAGCAACTAAGCGCTGGTTCGCTCTAGTCGTCGAGCCTCAAGACTATCGCAGATGAGATATAGAAATAGAATAATCGCGAGCGTACCCGTGGAGTAGAATTAAGGAATTGTATTTGGACTCGAATAAAGATACTTTGAATCTGGTAAGAATAAACTATATTCTATGATTTCACTATACTAAATACACTTGACTAAGTTCTAAGTTACTGACTAGCGATTACAATGAGAATTAGAAATAGTATAAAGTATCGAATGGACTCCGCTATGGGAGTATGGATAGAGACGAATGCATTAGAGCTAATTGCTCGTTGCGAATGAGCCTATTGCTCGGATCGGAAGTGCATCGTTCGGATGCTGGATTAGAACTCCTCGGTTCGGAGATGAGATATGAACTCTCCAGTTCGGAGATGAGATACCAACTCTCCCGTTCGGAGGTGAGATTGGAACTGACTCTCGGATCTCGCGTCCGCGACCTCCTCGGGTCGCGCGGCGCGCGAGTCGCTGGGCCCTCGCGGTGGGGCGGACGGTCGGAGTAGGGCGGCCGCTCGGCCCTCGTGGTGGGGCGGCCGTTCGGAGTGGGGCGCGGCCCGCGTTAAGCGTGAGCCGCGAGCGTCGAGTGTGCGCGCGAGTGCAACGGAACATAACCGTGCATGAATAAAATATATACATATATTCACTTAAATCTAGGTGTGTGTTGGTGTGTATGTACATAGGTGAGTAGTGTGCTTATTCTAATCCCACATGTACGAGAAGTACGTATAGGGCTTCGTGATTGCTGGGGATTCGACCCAGTACGTGTCGGAGAGCTCCTCGCCCTCGTAATACGGGGTGAAGTCCTCCCCCTCGTGTGTGGAGATCGCGCGTGGGCGCGGCATGCTGCATCCCTCTTCCCTCTCGTACCTTTGTCTCCTTCTGTAGGGACGGCGAGTCGGCGGGTGGCCCGTGTGCAGGGGCTCCGGATACGGATGCTGGGGATGATGAGGTGGACGCCGGAGGGTGGCAGGCGGTACGCCTGACGTTACACCACCCCCCTTGGAAAAAGAATCTCGGCCATGCCGAGATCTCTTGTCTGTTGGGTAGATTTCGGGATGCTGGATCCTTCTCTTGGTCCTGTCGGCTGGATGCTGCGGAATCTGAGGTTTTTCGCCTGGTTGATCCTGGCGATAACGTTTGGAGTTTGGACCGTGGCTGCGGGCTTCCTTCGGATTGCAGGCACTTTCGTCGCTTTCACTTTCAGCGTTCGTTTGAATGTCACTGCTCTCACTGACTTCATTTTCAGTTTTTCGCACTTTTCTTTCACTAGCATCCACACTCTGCATACTATGCATTCGTTTACAAATTTTGATTTTGTTCGTATGAACAATTTTATGGCGCCCTTTTACATTCAGCTTAACATTACAATTGCCCAAAATTTCGAGGATACGGTACGGTCCAGAATACTGTGCCTGGAACTTATGTTTGTTCGGCTCTTTTAAAAGATAGACCCATTGGCCTACCTCGAAGTTTTGGACATTGAGATTTCGGTCATAATAATATTTAGAACGGCGTTTCGCATTGTCTAGATTGGCTTTAGCCAAATCCTGAGATTTCGAGATTTTCTCCTGAAGTTGTATAAGATAGTCGCTATAAGTTTCGTTATCAGAGCTGTCCTGAAAAGGAGTGGCTGACGGCGTCCTAGCTATCCTGCCGAACACTAGTTCGTGTGGGGTGTATAATGTACCCTCGTGCACACTGGTGTTGTATGAAAACATTGCGTACGGTAACCAATTCACCCAATCGTTACTCGACTCTATGTAATGCTTCAGATATTCGGCCAGGACGTGGTGAGATCGTTCAACGGACCCGTTTGTCTGTGGATGGAACGCAGTGGACTTGTATTGCTTAATACGGAATTTGATTGCTATGGCTTTAATCAAGCTATTTATAAAGTTCGAACCTTGGTCCGTGAGTATGCCTTTCGGGCATCCGAACTTACAAATGAATTCTTTTATTAAAGCTTCGGCAATGTCTACTGCGGTGGTGGTTTTGAGAGGAACTGCGACTGAGTATTTAGTGAGGAGATCTTGGATCGTGAGGATACTCGTATAACCGTCGGAAGTTTCGGGAAGAGGACCCATTACGTCCATTGAAATCTTATCGAATGCCCTGCCAGGGGTGTCGGTTAAAGTGAGAGGCTGTCTGGTCTTTACCCGGACCAGTTTCTCTGTCTGACAACTTTTACATTTGCCAATATATTCTTGTATTTGTGTTTTCATGTTTGGCCAAAAGTATTGTTGTCTGATGCGAGAATAAGTTTTATTAACCCCTTTGTGACCTCCCACAGGGGAGTCGTGGTTTTCTCTTATTATTTTCAGTCGCTCTTCGACCGAAGGGGTTTTAATGAGGCCCTGGCAGACCGTAATCTGGACAGTTGTTTCGTAAAACAGGTCTTGAAGGATTTTCTGGATTCGGGACCAGGATACGGAGTCTAGATAGGTTTGTGCGATACTAAATGTTTGTAATTGTAATTCGTTTACAACGTCGCACAAGGATCTGAATGTTTCTATTACGGTCTGGAAATTGATTGATCTGGTGGAATGTTCGATGATTGGAAGCTGGATTTGGAATTCGTTTCCGATTTGTATGACTTTGGCTTTGGTAAGGACGTGATTTTTGCTTAGGAGGAATTTTTCAGCGTTTGCTAGATCTTTGGCGCCCGTGTCATAGGGGTGCCCAGATTGCGTGACGAAGACAACTACATTGTCTCGTCGCGTTGATAATGCGTCACGGCTGAAATTAAATAGAGGTTCGCGTCGGAAAAATTCATTTGGAGCAGGAGTATAGAAGTCGGTGCTGTCGCTGGCGACTTGCGGAGGTGGTGCTGTGTTGGTACGGAAGGACGTGCCTGGAGTCGGTAATTCAGGTTCTGATGTTACCGGAGTAGGAGGAGGCGCTAGTGTGGTATACTTTTTACGGGTTTCCGGAGGCACATCGAAGATGTCGTCCTCCGAGTTTTCTGAATACGAGAGCGGAAAAATTTGAGCGGGATTCCGCGACAATGCGTCCGCATTAAGGTTCGTTTTTCCACTTTTATAGACCATCTCGTAGTCAAATTCCGCTAACTTAAGCCTCCACCGTACGAGTCTACTTGACGGGTCCTTGACCGAATTCATCCACACTAACGGTCGATGGTCGGTAACGAGTTTGAATTGATTACCGTATATGTATGGACGAAAGTAATGGACGGCGTAGACAATCGCCAGACACTCCTTCTCGATCGTGGAGTAGTTTTTCTCCGCAGCGTTTAACAGTCGCGACGTGTACGCGATTGGCAAGTCGCGGCCTATTGGTCCTTGACTCAAGATAGCACCAATAGCTTCGGCGGACGCGTCGGTCGTTATCACGAATGGTTGTTTAAAGTTGGGGTACTGCAAGATAGGCGCTTCGCGTAGGCAATCTCGGAGTTTGACGAATGAATTCTCATGCTCGTTACGCCATACAAAGGGCGCGTCCTTTTTTAACAAATTCGTTAGAGGCTTAGCAATATTGGAAAAATTTGCGATGAACCGCCTGTAGTATCCCGCGAGCCCGAGGAATTGTTTGATCTGTTTCGCGTTGCGCGGGCGCGGAAAATTTTTGACGGCGCTAATTTTCGCAGGGTCAGGTTTTACACCGTGCTCACTGATAATATGACCCAAATAGCTTACTTCTCTCCTCAAGAATTCGCACTTATCCGGCTGCAATACTAAATTAGCTTCTTTGAGCCGTTGAGTTAATTTATCGAATTTAAGTCGATGTTCTTGAAGAGAGCTAGCGTAGATAACAATGTCGTCCAAATAGACGAAAATTTCGTTCCCCTGGAGACCGGACAGGACATTGTCCATAAGTCGTTGGAACGTCGCTGGCGCATTTTTTAATCCGAATGGCATTCTTTTAAATTCATAATGCCCGTGAGGCGTCGAAAAAGCAGTTTTAGGAGCATCGGCGGGCTCCATTGGGATCTGGTGAAATCCGCTCGCGAGATCGAATGTACTAAAATACTTCGCACTCCCGAGCTGATCAAGTATCTCGGTAATGCAAGGGAGGGGATAGGCATCGGCGACAGATTTCTCATTGAGTGCGCGGTAGTCGATGACGACGCGCCATTGCTTGTTGCCCAAGGAGTCCGGTTTCTTTGGGACAACCCACAATGGCGAATTATATGGTGATTTTGACGGAGAGATGACACCATTTTGTAAAAATTTGTCGACTTGTCGTCGAATCTCCTCCTTATGAGCTGGTGGGAATCGGTATTGTTTCACATTGACGGGGCGGTCGTCGACGGTTGGAATCTTGTGCGTGGTTGCTGACGTATGCCCTAATTTATCCCCCTCAATGTGAAAAAGCTCCTGCGTGCTTTGAACGAGACGGACGACGTGCTCTCTTTCCTCTGCGTTGAGGTGGTCGAGACGGAGGAGACTAAGAATTCGATCTAGGCGAGATTTCGAAAGGTTGGCGGATTTCGATGTTTGTTTTAACGGCGCCTGTTGTACATTATTTTTAACCGCCTGAGCATAAGAGATCTGTTGAACATTCGCGATTTTGCAACGCGAAGGAGGAGTTTCGATTGTCGAGTATGGTGTCTGACTCGAGAAAGAAATAGAAGTTTTCCCTTTTTGGGATGAGCCGATCGGTACGGCGGATACGTTAGATTTAGTAGATTTAGAAAAAACCGGATACAGCGACGGACTATCCTCCTCGTGGAGGGGAGTCATGATTTGCGCGGGCTCAAGTACGATTTCTGGTAACGCGATTTCGACGGCGCGGTCGGATGAATTAATTATTCGAGTTACCGCTTTGCCCCGAATTACTCTGACGAGAGCGTTTCCGAAAAATATACCCGGCGCAAGATCGATACGGGGAATTATACCTTCCGCGAGGTTCGAATTAACTACGCGGACCTTGATACCGATATTTGATCTCGGCGGAATGGAGATACGGTCTCCTGACTTCGGAGAAGCTGCTTTGTCTTGCGTTCGAAGCTTCGATTTCGTTGCTGCATCGCGTTTCAGCGGAGGCGATGATTTACGCGGCGGGCGCGGCGGCGGAGGGGGAATAGATTCCGTGCGCGGCGCTTGTTTACGTTTCGGCGATAGGAGAGGCTTTATTTTCGAGTCCGGTGACGGTTCCTCGAGTGTTTCGATATCGTCTTCGAAAGGAATTCTCTTACCATTCCATTTGATTATTTTATTTGGAAAAGAGATTTCTGCGTCCATACAGAACCCGGAGCCGAGGATCCCGCTTGGTTTAAGGGGAAAATCATCCTCGACCACATTAAAAGGGACGACGCGACCGAAAATGACAAGATTCACCGTCCCTAAGGTTGCGGTTTTGCCATCGGTTACCCCTGTTATTATTACGATCTCGGACTTATCGATTCGCGCGGATGCTTTTAGAGCCGAACGTTTTATAATATTTATTTCCGCCCCAGTGTCCACCATGAAGCGAGTTGGTGAAATTAGAAGATCGGATTTTAGAATTACGTTTGGCGTGCTAGTTTTTCCGGTTATGTTTATCGCGGCGTTTCGTCGATTTCCGCGTTGGAGTTGTTCGCGGCGAGAGGACGGACTTGGTGCGCGGCCTCGCCACCTGTCTCGCGGCGGGTGCGGAGGCCATTGTCGTTTCCCGAATTTTTATTTACCGCGTTGTTGTACTGCCTTTTGCGGCACTCGCCTATTTCGTGCCCCGGGGTCTTGCAATAGCGACAAAATTTAGGCGCGTCCCTGGCTACGATTTGTCTCGGTTGTTCGTACGCGGGGCCTCGAGTAGGAGGCGGTACGTCCCTGGATCGCAAGTAAGCGTCACGGTATTCCTGCGGTCGGTACGGCGATGGCGGTCTGAACCGACACTCGGTCGCGTAATGTCCGATATTATTGCATTTTCGGCAAATAATCTCGGCTGGTTTTTCACGCGATTCTGGTCGCGCGACACGGGATCTACCTAGTCGGTTGCAATCACGTTCGTGCATTTGATAGAGCTCCCGCGCTCGAGCGAACGTTTCTCGCAATGTACCGAATGAATTTACCGTCATCTGCATTCGAATTTCCGGAATGAGACCGTCTTTAAAACATTGTAGGGTGAGCGCGTCTACGTCATCGAGCGATTCCGGTGTGTCTCGTCGAGCAAGCCTCTCGCAATCAATTATAGCGGTTCTAAGATCTTTTACTCGACCGATGTAATCTAGAATGTGCTCGTTCGCGCGCATAAATATATTTGCAAGTTCACCCCGATAATGATGAGCTGATTTTACGGAGCAAAATGTGCTGCGAAGAACGTCCGTTAATTCGAGTATTGTGTAACACGGCTCGTCTTCTAGCGCGGCGTAGGCACGACCCTTGAGTTTTCCCTTAAGCAGGCGTGTGAAGGTTCGCTCGCACCCATTAGGGATAAGCTCATAAGCGCGTTTACACGCTCGGGTAAACTGAAGAATGGGAATGTTCTGACCGTCGAATGTCGGCACGGCTTCGAGGGCCTGCTTAAGCGATAGCTCGTCGTGTTGCGAACTATTTGTATTGAAATCAGAGCTCGAATTATGTGCGGAAAGCGGATTTCCCCGAGGAATATCCAGCGAAACGGTATCGTCGCGCGTTAAATCAGGCGTTCTGCGAATAGATTCTAATTCACGACGTAAAATTTCTATTTGCTGGAGCAACGCGGCATTACTCGGATCGGTCGCTTTCGTATTTTTCGCGGAAGTATTTTGTTGCGCGGTACTAGGAAGAGGCTCGGCGATAGCGTCTTGGAAATCAAGCGTTCTGCTAGTGCGTTTTTCGCGTTCAGAATCGGCCATCGCGGCGGCTCGCTGTGTCTGCTGGCGCGTTTTTGTCGGAGTCCGGGTTGCCATATCTAGTTTCGCGGTTCCTTTCGGCGGAATTTCCGGAGGAAACGCGTGGCTATCCCACCGCTGTCACCAAAAATAACTTTCGTGTCACGTCCCGAGGTGCGGTTGCGCTCGCAACGGTGGCACAAAGTCGTAACCGTTCCCGAAAATAACGCGAATTGCGTCCGGACCGGGTTCGTTGGCGTTTCGGACTCGATAAAACGGTAACTAACACTAAACTTACCTTGCGAGGGCTTGATTCCGCTGTCTGATTTCTCTTTCCAGGTACCTGGAGCGCCTTGGATCCGCAACCGGGATGGCGGCGGCGTACGGCTGGAACGGAGGTACGGGTCGTGCGGCGAAGGAAACCTCCTTCACAGGTACCAGGACTCGAACGCAGGAAATTGAATATTCTGGTGCATCACCCACGTATTCCCGAGCGAGACGACGAATAAACTCTCTCCTCCCCGCGCGTCGTGTACGCTTTGTCGGAGGTGCAAGGCTCGTCGAGAATACTTGAACTTCGGTCGAGTACGGCGCGGCTAAGCGTTGGTTCGCTCTAGCTTACCGGGATCAACCTGGGCGCAAGATATTCTGTATACGGTAGAAGTGAGGATGGAGCAACTAAGCGCTGGTTCGCTCTAGTCGTCGAGCCTCAAGACTATCGCAGATGAGATATAGAAATAGAATAATCGCGAGCGTACCCGTGGAGTAGAATTAAGGAATTGTATTTGGACTCGAATAAAGATACTTTGAATCTGGTAAGAATAAACTATATTCTATGATTTCACTATACTAAATACACTTGACTAAGTTCTAAGTTACTGACTAGCGATTACAATGAGAATTAGAAATAGTATAAAGTATCGAATGGACTCCGCTATGGGAGTATGGATAGAGACGAATGCATTAGAGCTAATTGCTCGTTGCGAATGAGCCTATTGCTCGGATCGGAAGTGCATCGTTCGGATGCTGGATTAGAACTCCTCGGTTCGGAGATGAGATATGAACTCTCCAGTTCGGAGATGAGATACCAACTCTCCCGTTCGGAGGTGAGATTGGAACTGACTCTCGGATCTCGCGTCCGCGACCTCCTCGGGTCGCGCGGCGCGCGAGTCGCTGGGCCCTCGCGGTGGGGCGGACGGTCGGAGTAGGGCGGCCGCTCGGCCCTCGTGGTGGGGCGGCCGTTCGGAGTGGGGGGCGCGGCCCGCGTTAAGCGTGAGCCGCGAGCGTCGAGTGTGCGCGCGAGTGCAACGGAACATAACCGTGCATGAATAAAATATATACATATATTCACTTAAATCTAGGTGTGTGTTGGTGTGTATGTACATAGGTGAGTAGTGTGCTTATTCTAATCCCACATGTACGAGAAGTACGTATAGGGCTTCGTGATTGCTGGGATTCGACCCAGTACGTGTCGGAGAGCTCCTCGCCCTCGTAATACGGGGTGAAGTCCTCCCCCTCGTGTGTGGAGATCGCGCGTGGGCGCGGCATGCTGCATCCCTCTTCCCTCTCGTACCTTTGTCTCCTTCTGTAGGGACGGCGAGTCGGCGGGTGGCCCGTGTGCAGGGGCTCCGGATACGGATGCTGGGGATGATGAGGTGGACGCCGGAGGGTGGCAGGCGGTACGCCTGACGTTACAGTATCGTAGCAATAGAGTTCTAATGCTTCTTAAAACGAGATATCGCATCTCATTTCTATGTTTCATGGTAAGATGTAATATGATTTGCGAAGTGTTATGTATTCCTCGTCTACACTTCAAATGAATGTAAATGCGACACTTCCTTGCAAGGAAATAGCGTTTGCGGATATCTACGTATCGAAGCAATAGAGTTCAAATGCTTCTTAAAACGAGATATTGCATCTCATATCTATGTTTCACGATAAGATATAATATTCATTGCAAAGTGTTATGCATTCCTCGTCTACGATTCAAATGAATGTAAATGCGACACTTCCTTGCAAGGAAATAGCGTTTGCAGATGTCTACGTATCGCAGCAATAGAGATCAAGTGCTTCTTAGAACGAGATATTGCATCTCATATCTATGTTTCATGATAAGATATAATATTCATTGCGAAGTGTTATGCATTCCTCGCCTACACTTCAAATGAATGTGAATGCGACACTTCCTTGCAAGGAAATAGCGTTTGCAGATGTCTACGTATCGTAGCAATAGTGTTCTTATGATTCTTAAAACGCGATATCGCATCTCATTTCTATGTTTCATGGTAAGATATAACATGATTTGAGAAGTGTCATGTATTACTCGTCTACACTTCAAATGAATGTGAATGCGATACTTCCTCGCTAGGAAATAGCGTTTGCAAATGTCTAGGTATCGTAGCAATAGAGTTCTAATGCTTCTTAAAACGCGATATCGCATCTCATTTCTATGTTTCATGGTAAGATATAATATGATTTGCGAAGTGTTATGTATTCTTCGTCTACACTTCAAATGAATGTAAATGCGACACTTCCTTGCTAGGAAATAACGTCTGTAGATGTCTAGGTATCGTAGCAATAGAGTTCTACTGCTTCATAAAACGCGATATCGCATCTCATTTCTATGTTTCATGGTAAGATATAATATGATTTGCGATGTATTATGTATTCCTCGTCTACACTTCAAATGAATGTAAATGCGACACTTCCTTGCAAGGAAATAGCGATTGCAGATGTCCACGTATCGTAGCAATAGAGTTCATATGATTCTTAAAACGCGATATCGCATCTCATTTCTATGTTTCATGGTAAGATATAATATTATTTGCGAAGTGTCATGTATTCCTCGTCTACACTTCAAATGAATGTAAATGCGACACTTCCCTGCAAGGAAATAGCGTTTGCAGATGTCTACGTATCGAAGCAATAGTGTTCAAATGCTTCTTAAAACGAGATATTGCATCTCATATCTATGTTTCATGATATGATATAATATTCATTGCGAAGTGTTTTGCATTCCTCGTCTACGATTCAAATGAATGTAAATGCGACACTTGCTTGCAAGGAAATAGCGTTTGCAGATGTCTACGTATCGCAGCAATAGATTTCTGATGCTTCTTAAAACGCGATATCGCATTTCATTTCTATGTTTCATGGTAAGATATAATATGATTTGCGAAGTGTTATGTATTCCTCGTCTACACTTCAAATGAATGTAAATGCGACACTTGCTTGTAAGGAAATAGCGTTTGCAGATGTCTACCTATCGTAGCAATAGAGTTGTAATGCTTCTTAAAACGCGATATCGCATCTCATTTCTATGTTCCATGGTAAGATATAATATGATTTGCGAAGTGTCATGTATTCCTCGTCTACATTTCAAATGAATGTAAATGCGACACTTCCATGCAAGGAAATGGCGTATGCAGATGTCTACGTATCGAAGCAATAGAGTTCAAATGCTTCTTAAAACGAGATATTGCATCTCATATCTATGTTTCATGATAAGATATAATATTCATTGCGAAGTGTTATGCATTCCTCGTCAATACTTCAAATGAACATGAATGCGACACTTCCTCGCTAGGAAATAGCATTTGCAGATGTCTACGTATCGTAGCAATAGAGTACTTATGATTCTTAAAACGCGATATCGCATCTCATTTCTATGTTTCATGGTAAGATATAACATGATTTGCGAAGTGTCATGTATTACTCGTCTACACTTCAAATGAATGTGAATGCGATACTTCCTCGGGAGGAAATCGCGTTTGCAGATGTCTACGTATCGTAGCAATAGCTTTCTAATGCTTCTTAAAACGCGATATCGAATCTCATTTCTATGTTTCATGGTAAGATATAATATTCATTACGAAGTGTTATGCATTCCTCGTCTACGATTCAAATGAATGTAAATGCGACACTTCTTTGCTAGGAAATAGCGTTTGCAAATGTCTAGGTATCGTAGCAATAGAGTTCTAATGCTTCTTAAAACGCGATATCGCATCTCATTTCTATGTTTCATGGTAAGATATAATATGATTTGCGAAGTGTCATGTATTCCTCGTCTACACTTCAAATGAATGTAAATGCGACACTTCCCTGCAAGGAAATAGCGTTTGCAGGTGTCTACGTATCGAAGCAATAGTGTTCAAATGCTTCTTAAAACGCGATATGGCATCTCATTTCTATGTTTCATGGTATGATATAATATGATTTGCGAAGTATCATGTATTCCTCGTCTATACTTCAAATGAACGTGAATGCGACACTTCCTCGCTAGGAAATAGCGCTTGCAGATGTCTACGTATCGTAGCAATAGATTTCTAATGCTTCTTAAAGCGCGATATCGCATCTCATTTCTATGTTTCATGGTAAGATGTAATATTCATTGCGAAGTGTTATTCATTCCTCGTCTACGATTCAAATGAATGTAAATGCGACACTTCCTTGCAAGAAAATAGCGTCTGCAGATGTCTACGTATCGTAGCACTAGAGTTCATATGATTCTTAAACGCGATATTGCATCTCATTTCAATGTTTCATGGTAAGATATAACATGATTTGCGAAGTGTCATGTATTACCCGTCTACACTTCAAATGAATGTGAATGCGATACTTCCTCGCTAGGAAATAGCGTTTGCAGATGTCTACGTATCGTTGCAATAGCTTTCTAATGCTTCTTAAAACGCGATATCGCATCTCATTTCTATGTTTCATGGTAAGATATAATATGATTTGCGAAGTATTATGTATTCCTCGTCTACACTTCAAATGAATGTAAATGCGACACTTCCTTGCAAGGAAATAGCGATTGCAGATGTCTACGTATCGTAGCAATAGAGTTCATATGATTCTTAAAACGCGATATCGCATCTCATTTCTATGTTTCATGGTAAGATATAATATGATTTGCGAAGTGTCATGTATTCCTCGTCTACACTTCAAATGAATGTAAATGAGACACTTCCCTGCAAGGAAATAGCGTTTGCAGATGTCTACGTATCGAAGCAATAGAGTTCAAATGCTTCTTAAAACGCGATATGGCATCTCATTTCTATGTTTCATGGTATGATATAATATGATTTGCGAAGTATCATGTATTCCTCGTCTACACTTCAAATGAATGTAAATGCGACACTTCCTTGCAAGGAAATAGCGTTTGCAGATGTCTACGTATCGCAGCAATAGAGTTCAAATGCTTCTTAAAAAGAGATATGGCATCTCATATCTATGTTTCATGATAAGATATAATATTCATTGCGAAGTGTTATGCATTCCTCGTCTACGATTCAAATGAATGTAAATGCGACACTTCCTTGCAAGGAAATAGCGTTTGCAGATGTCTACGTATCGAAGCAATAGAGTTCAAATGCTTCTTAAAACGCGATATCGCATCACATCTCTATGTTTCATGGTAAGATATAATATGATTTGCGAAGTGTCATGTATTCCTCGTCTACAATTCAAATGAATGTAAATGCGACACTTCCTTGCTGGAAATAGCGTCTGCAGATGTCTAGGTATCGTAGCAATGGAGGTCTAATGCTTCTTAAAACGTGATGTCGCATCTCATTTATATGTTTCATGGTAAGATATAATATGATTTGCGAAGTGTTATGTATTCCTCGTCTACACTTCAAATGAATGTGAATGCGATACTTCCTCGCTAGGAAATAGCGTTTGCAGATGTCTACATATCGTAGCAATAGCTTTCTAATGCTTCTTAAAACGCGATATCGAATCTCATTTCTATGTTTCATGGGAAGATATAATATGATTTGCGAAGTGTTATGTTTTCCTCGTCTACGATTCAAATGAAAGAAAATGCGACACTTCCTTGCAAGGAAGTAGCGATTGCAGATGTATACGTATCGTAGCAATAGCTTTCTAATGCTTCTTAAAACGCGATATCGCATCTCATTTCTATGTTTCATGGTAAGATATAATATGATTTGCGAAGTGTCATGTATTCCTCGTCTACACTTCAAATGAATGTAGATGGGACACTTCCTTGCAAGGAAATTGCGTTTGCAGATGTCTACGTATCGAAACAATAGAGTTCAAATGCTTCTTAAAACGCGATATCGCATCTCATTTCTATGTTTCATGGTAAGATATAATATGATTTGCGAAGTGTTATGTATTCCTCGTCTACACTTCAAATGAATGTAAATGCGACACTTCCTCTCAAGGAAATAGCGATTGCAGATGTCTACGTATCGTAGCAATAGAGTTCATATGATTCTTAAAACGCGATATCGCATTTCATTTCTATGTTTCATGGTAAGATATAACATGATTCGCGAAGTGTTATGTATTCCTCGTCTACACTTCAAATGAATGTGAATGCGATACTTCCTCGCTAGGAAATAGCGTTTGCAGATGTCTACGTATCGTAGCAATAGCTTTCTAATGCTTCTTAAAACGCGATATCGCATCTCATTTCTATGTTTCATGGTAAGATATAATATGATTTGCGAAGTGTTATGTATTCCTCGTCTACACTTCAAATGAATGTGAATGCGACACTTCCTCGCTAGGAAATAGCGTTTGCAGATGTCTACGTATCGTAGCAATAGTGTTCTAATGCTTCTTAAAACGCGATATCGCATCTCATTTCTATGTTTCATGGTAAGATATAATATGATTTGCGAAGTATCATGTATTCCTCGTCTACACTTCAAATGAATGTAAATGCGACACTTCCTTGCAAGGAAATAGCGATTGCAAGATGTCTACGTATCGTAGCAATAGAGTTCATATGATTCTTAAAACGCGATATCGCGTCTCATTTCTATGTTTCATGGTAAGATATAACATGATTTGCGAAGTGTTATGTATTCCTCGTCTACACTTCAAATGAATGTAAATGCGACACTTCCTTGCAAGGAAATAGCGTTTGCAGATGTCTACGTATCGAAGCAATAGAGTTCAAATGCTTCTTAAAACGCGATATCGCATCTCATTTCTATGTTTCATGGTAAGATATAATATGATTTGCGAAGTATCATGTATTCCTCGTCTACACTTTAAATGAATGTAAATGCGACACTTCCTTGCTAGGAAATAGCGTTTGCAGATGTCTACCTATCGTAGCAATAGAGTTCTAATGCTTCTTAAAACGCGATATCGAATCTCATTTCTATGTTTCATGGGAAGATATAATATGATTTGCGAAGTGTTATGTTTTCCTCGTCTACGATTCAAATGAAAGAAAATGCGACACTTCCTTGCAAGGAAGTAGCGATTGCAGATGTATACGTATCGTAGCAATAGCTTTCTAATGCTTCTTAAAACGCGATATCGCATCTCATTTCTATGTTTCATGGTAAGATATAATATGATTTGCGAAGTGTCATGTATTCCTCGTCCTACACTTCAAATGAATGTAGATGGGACACTTCCTTGCAAGGAAATTGCGTTTGCAGATGTCTACGTATCGAAACAATAGAGTTCAAATGCCTCTTAAAACGCGATATCGCATCTCATTTCTATGTTTCATGGTAAGATATAATATGATTTGCGAAGTGTTATGTATTCCTCGTCTACACTTCAAATGAATGTAAATGCGACACTTCCTCTCAAGGAAATAGCGATTGCAGATGTCTACGTATCGTAGCAATAGAGTTCATATGATTCTTAAAACGCGATATCGCATTTCATTTCTATGTTTCATGGTAAGATATAACATGATTCGCGAAGTGTTATGTATTCCTCGTCTACACTTCAAATGAATGTGAATGCGATACTTCCTCGCTAGGAAATAGCGTTTGCAGATGTCTACGTATCGTAGCAATAGCTTTCTAATGCTTCTTAAAACGCGATATCGCATCTCATTTCTATGTTTCATGGTAAGATATAATATGACTTGCGAAGTGTATGTATTCCTCGTCTACACTTCAAATGAATGTGAATGCGACACTTCCTCGCTAGGAAATAGCGTTTGCAGATGTCTACGTATCGTAGCAATAGTGTTCTAATGCTTCTTAAAACGCGATATCGCATCTCATTTCTGTGTTTCATGGTAAGATATAATATGATTTGCGAAGTATCATGTATTCCTCGTCTACACTTCAAATGAGTGTAAATGCGACACTTCCTTGCAAGGAAATAGCGATTGCAGATGTCTACGTATCGTAGCAATAGAGTTCATATGATTCTTAAAACGCGATATCGCGTCTCATTTCTATGTTTCATGGTAAGATATAACATGATTTGCGAAGTGTTATGTATTCCTCGTCTACACTTCAAATGAATGTAAATGCGACACTTCCTTGCAAGGAAATAGCGTTTGCAGATGTCTACGTATCGAAGCAATAGAGTTCAAATGCTTCTTAAAACGCGATATCGCATCTCATTTCTATGTTTCATGGTAAGATATAATATGATTTGCGAAGTATCATGTATTCCTCGTCTACACTTCAAATGAATGTAGATGGGACACTTCCTTGCAAGGAAATAGCGTTTGCAGATGTCTACGTATCGAAACAATAGAGTTCAAATGCTTCTTAAAACGCGATATCGCATCTCATTTCTATGTTTCATGGTAAGATATAATATGATTTGCGAAGTGTTATGTATTCCTCGTCTACACTTCAAATGAATGTGAATGCGACACTTCCTCGCTAGGAAATAGCGATTGCAGATGTCTACGTATCGTAGCAATAGAGTTCAAATGCTTCTTAAAACGCGATATCGCATCTCATTTCTATGTTTCATGGTAAGATATAATATGATTTGCGAAGTATCATGTATTCCTCGTCTACACTTCAAATGAATGTAGATGGGACACTTCCTTGCAAGGAAATAGCGTTTGCAGATGTCTACGTATCGAAACAATAGAGTTCAAATGCTTCTTAAAACGCGATATCGCATCTCATTTCTATGTTTCATGGTAAGATATAATATGATTTGCGAAGTGTTATGTATTCCTCGTCTACACTTCAAATGAATGTGAATGCGACACTTCCTCGCTAGGAAATAGCGATTGCAGATGTCTACGTATCGTAGCAATAGAGTTCAAATGCTTCTTAAAACGCGATATCGCATCTCATTTCTATGTTTCATGGTAAGATATAATATGATTTGCGAAGTATCATGTATTCCTCGTCTACACTTCAAATGAATGTAAATGCGACACTTCCTTGCAAGGAAATAGCGTTTGCAGATGTCTATGTATCGAAGCAATAGAGTTCAAATGCTTCTTAAAACGAGATATTGCATCTCATATCTATGTTTCAATATAAGATATAATATTCATTGCGAAGTGTTATGCATTCCTCGTCTACGATTCAAATGAATGTAAATGCGACACTTCCTTGCAAGGAAATAGCGTCTGCAGATGTCTACGTATCGTAGCAATAGAGTTCTTATGATTCTTAAAACGCCATATTGCATCTCATTTCTATGTTTCATGGTAAGAATTATATGATTTGCGAAGTGTTATGTATTCCTCTCCTACACTTCAAATGAATGTAAATGCGACACTTCCTTGCAAGGAAATAGCGTTTGCAGATGTCTACTTATCGAAGCAATAGAGTTCAAATGCTTCTTAAAACGCGATATCGCATCTCATCTCTATGTTTCATGGTAAGATATAATATGATTTGCGAAGTGTCATGTATTCCTCGTCGACACTTCAAATGAATGTAAATGCGACACTTCCTTGCTAGGAAATAGCGTTTGCAGATGTCTAGGTATCGTAGCAATAGAGTTCTAATGCTTCTTAAAACCCGATATCACATCTCATTTCTATGTTTCATGGTAAGATATAATATGATTTGCGAAGTGTTATGTATTCCTCTCCTACACTTCAAATGAATGTAAATGCGACACTTTTTTGCTAGGAAATAGCGTTTGCAAATGCCTACCTATCGTAGCAATAGTGTTCTAATGCTTCTTAAAACGCGATATCGCATCTCATTTCTATGTTTCATGGTAAGATATAATATGATTTGCGAAGTGTCATGTATTCCTCGTCGACACTTCAAATGAATGTAAATGCGACACTTCCTTGCTAGGAAATAGCGTTTGCAGATGTCTAGGTATCGTAGCAATAGAGTTCTAATGCTTCTTAAAACCCGATATCACATCTCATTTCTATGTTTCATGGTAAGATATAATATGATTTGCGAAGTGTTATGTATTCCTCTCCTACACTTCAAATGAATGTAAATGCGACACTTTTTTGCTAGGAAATAGCGTTTGCAAATGCCTACCTATCGTAGCAATAGTTTTATAATGCTTCTTAAAACGCGATATCGCATCTCATTTCTATGTTTCATGGTAAGATATAACATGATTTGCGAAGTGTCATGTATTCCTCGTCTACACTTCAAATGAATGTGAATGCGATACTTCCTCGCTAGGAAATAGCGTTTGCAGATGTATACGTATCGTAGCAATAGCTTTCTAATGCTTCTTAAAACGCGATATCGCATCTCATTTCTATGTTTCATGGTAAGATATAATATGATTTGCGAAGTGTCATGTATTCCTCGTCTACACTTCAAATGAATGTAGATGGGACACTTCCTTGCAAGGAAATAGCGTTTGCAGATGTCTACGTATCGAAACAATAGAGTTCAAATGCTTCTTAAAACGCGATATCGCATCTCATTTCTATGTTTCATGGTAAGATATAATATGATTTGCGAAGTGATATGTATTCCTCGTCTACACTTCAAATGAATGTAAATGCGACACTTCCTCGCAAGGAAATAGCGATTGCAGATGTCTACGTATCGTAGCAATAGAGTTCATATGATTCTTAAAACGCGATATCGCATCTCATTTCTATGTTTCATGGTAAGATATAACATGATTCGCGAAGTGTTATGTATTCCTCGTCTACACTTCAAATGAATGTGAATGCGATACTTCCTCGCTAGGAAATAGCGTTTGCAGATGTCTACGTATCGTAGCAATAGAGTTCTAATGCTTCTTAAAACGCGATATTGCATCTCATTTCTATGTTTCATGGTAAGATATAATATGATTTGCGAAGTGTTATGTATTCCTCGTCTACACTTCAAATGAATGTGAATGCGACACTTCCTCGCCAGGAAATAGCGTTTGCAGATGTCTACGTATCGTAGCAATAGTGTTCTAATGCTTCTTAACACGCGATATCGCATCTCATTTCTATGTTTCATGGTAAGATATAATATGATTTGCGAAGTATCATGTATTCCTCGTCTACACTTCAAATGAATGTAAATGCGACACTTCCTTGCAAGGAAATAGCGTTTGCAGATGTCTACGTATCGAAGCAATAGAGTTCAAATGCTTCTTAAAACGAGATATTGCATCTCATATCTATGTTTCATGATAAGATATAATATTCATTGCGAAGTGTTATGCATTCCTCGTCTACGATTCAAATGAATGTATATGCGACACTTCCTTGCAAGGAAATAGCGTTTGCAGATGTCTACGTATCGTAGCAATAGAGTTCTTATGATTCTTAAAACGCGATATTGCATCTCATTTCTATGTTTCATGGTAAGATATAATATGATTTGCGAAGTGTTATGTATTCCTCGTCTACACTTCAAATGAATGTGAATGCGACACTTCCTCGCTAGGAAATAGCGTTTGCAGATGTCTACGTATCGTAGCAATAGAGTTCTAATGCTTCTTAAAACCCGATATCGCATCTCATTTCTATGTTTCATGGTAAGATATAATATGATTTGCGAAGTGTTATGTATTCCTTGCCTACACTTCAAATGAATGTAAATGCGACACTTCTTTGCTAGGAAATAGCGTTTGCAAATGTCTACCTATCGCAGCAATAGTGTTCTAATGCTTCTTAAAACGCGATATCGCATCTCATTTCTATGTTTCATGGTAAGATATAATATGATTTGCGAAGTATCAGGTATTCCTCGTCTACACTTCAAATGAATGTAAATGCGACACTTCCTTGCAAGGAAATAGCTTTTGCAGATGTCTACGCATCGAAGCAATAGAGTTCAAATGCTTCTTAAAACGAGATATTGCATCTCATATCTATGTTTCATGATAAGATATAATATTCATTGCGAAGTATTATGCATTCCTCGTCTACGATTCAAATGAATGTAAATGCGACACTTCCTTGCAAGGAAATAGCGTTTGCAGATGTCTACGTATCGTAGCAATAGAGTTCTTATGATTCTTAAAACGCGATATCGCATCTCATTTCTATGTTTCATGGTAAGATTTAATATGATTTGCGAAGTGTCATGTATTCCTCGTCTACACTTCAAATGAATGTAAATGCGACACTTCCTTGGAAGGAAATAGCGTTTGCAGATGTCTAGGTATCGTAGCAATGGAGTTCTAATGCTTCTTAAAACGCGATGTCGCATCTCATTCCTATGTTTCATGGTAAGATATAATATGATTTGCGAAGTGTTATGTATTCCTCTCCTACACTTCAAATGAATGTAAATGCGACACTTCCTTGCAAGGAAATAGCGTTTGCAGATGTCTACCTATGGTAGCAATAGAGTTCTAATGCTTCTTAAAACGCGATATCGCATCTCATTTCTATGTTTCATGGTAAGCTATAATATTCATTACGAAGTTTTATGCATACCTCGTCTACGATTCAAATGAATGTAAATGCGACACTTCTTTGCTAGGAAATAGCGGTTGCTAATGTCTACCTATCGTAGCAATAGTGTTCTAATGCTTCTTAAAACGCGATATCGAATCTCATTTCTATGTTTCATGGTAAGATGTAATATGATTTGCGAAGTGTTATGTATTCCTCGTCTACACTTCAAATAAATGTAAATGCGACACTTCCTTGCAAGGAAATAGCGATTGCAGATGTCTACGTATCGTAGCAATAGAGTTCATATGATTCTTAAAACACGATATCGCATCTCATTTCTATGTTTCATGGTAAGATTTAATATGATTTGCGAAGTATCATGTATTCCTCGTCTACACTTCAAACGAAAGTAAATGCGACACTTCCTTGCTGTGAAATAGCGTCTGCAGATGTCTAGGTATCGTAGCAACGGAGTTCTAGTGCTTCTTAAAACGCGATATCGTATCTCATTCCTATGTTTCATTGTAAGGTATAATATGATTTGCGAAGTGTTATGTATTCCTCGTCTACACTTCAAATGAATGTGAATGCGACACTTCCTCGCCAGGAAATAGCGTTTGCAGATGTCTACGTATCGTAGCAATAGTGTTCTAATGCTTCTTAACACGCGATATCGCATCTCATTTCTATGTTTCATGGTAAGATATAATATGATTTGCGAAGTATCATGTATTCCTCGTCTACACTTCAAATGAATGTAAATGCGACAGTTCCTAGCAAGGAAATAGCGTTTGCAGATGTCTACGTATCGAAGCAATAGAGTTCAAATGCTTCTTAAAACGAGATATTGCATCTCATATCTATGTTTCAATATAAGATATAATATTCATTGCGAAGTGTTATGCATTCCTCGTCTACGATTCAAATGAATGTAAATGCGACACTTCCTTGCAAGGAAATAGCGTCTGCAGATGTCTACGTATCGTAGCAATAGAGTTCTTATGATTCTTAAAACGCGATATTGCATCTCATTTCTATGTTTCATGGTAAGATGTAATATGATTTGCGAAGTGTTATGTATTCCTCTCCTACACTTCAAATGAATGTAAATGCGACACTTCCTTGCAAGGAAATAGCGTTTGCAGATGTCTACTTATCGAAGCAATAGAGTTCAAATGCTTCTTAAAACGCGATATCGCATCTCATCTCTATGTTTCATGGTAAGATATAATATGATTTGCGAAGTGTCATGTATTCCTCGTCGACACTTCAAATGAATGTAAATGCGACACTTCCTTGCTAGGAAATAGCGTTTGCAGATGTCTAGGTATCGTAGCAATAGAGTTCTAATGCTTCTTAAAACCCGATATCACATCTCATTTCTATGTTTCATGGTAAGATATAATATGATTTGCGAAGTGTTATGTATTCCTCTCCTACACTTCAAATGAATGTAAATGCGACACTTTTTTGCTAGGAAATAGCGTTTGCAAATGCCTACCTATCGTAGCAATAGTGTTCTAATGCTTCTTAAAACGCGATATCGCATCTCATTTCTATGTTTCATGGTAAGATATAATATGATTTGCGAAGTGTCATGTATTCCTCGTCGACACTTCAAATGAATGTAAATGCGACACTTTTTTGCTAGGAAATAGCGTTTGCAAATGCCTACCTATCGTAGCAATAGTGTTCTAATGCTTCTTAAAACGCGATATCGCATCTCATTTCTATGTTTCATGGTAAGATATAACATGATTTGCGAAGTGTTATGTATTCCTCGTCTACACTTCAAATGAATGTGAATGCGATACTTCCTCGCTAGGAAATAGCGTTTGCAGATGTATACGTATCGTAGCAATAGCTTTCTAATGCTTCTTAAAACGCGATATCGCATCTCATTTCTATGTTTCATGGTAAGATATAATATGATTTGCGAAGTGTCATGTATTCCTCGTCTACACTTCAAATGAATGTAGATGGGACACTTCCTTGCAAGGAAATAGCGTTTGCAGATGTCTACGTATCGAAACAATAGAGTTCAAATGCTTCTTAAAACGCGATATCGCATCTCATTTCTATGTTTCATGGTAAGATATAATATGATTTGCGAAGTGATATGTATTCCTCGTCTACACTTCAAATGAATGCAAATGCGACACTTCCTCGCAAGGAAATAGCGATTGCAGATGTCTACGTATCGTAGCAATAGAGTTCATATGATTCTTAAAACGCGATATCGCATCTCATTTCTATGTTTCATGGTAAGATATAACATGATTCGCGAAGTGTTATGTATTCCTCGTCTACACTTCAAATGAATGTGAATGCGATACTGTAACGTCAGGCGTACCGCCTGCCACCCTCCGGCGTCCACCTCATCATCCCCAGCATCCGTATCCGGAGCCCCTGCACACGGGCCACCCGCCGACTCGCCGTCCCTACAGAAGGAGACAAAGGTACGAGAGGGAAGAGGGATGCAGCATGCCGCGCCCACGCGCGATCTCCACACACGAGGGGGAGGACTTCACCCCGTATTACGAGGGCGAGGAGCTCTCCGACACATACTGGGTCGAATCCCCAGCGATCACGAAGCCCTATACGTACTTCTCGTACATGTGGGATTAGAATAAGCACACTACTCATACATGTACATACACACCAACACACACCTAGATTTAAGTAAATATATGTATATATTTTATTCATGCACGGTTATGTTCCGTGCACTCGCGCGCACACTCGACGCTCGCGGCTCACGCTTAACGCGGGCCGCGCCCCACTCCGAACGGCCGCCCCACCACGAGGGCCGAGCGGCCGCCCTACTCCGACCGTCCGCCCCACTGCGAGGGCCCAGCGACTCGCGCGCCGCGCGACCCGAGGAGGTCGCGGACGCGAGATCCGAGAGTCAGTTCGCGTCTCATCTCCGAACCGGAGAGTTCCCAACTCATCTCCGAACTGGAGAGTTCCAATCTCATCTCCGAACTGGAGAGTTCGTATCTCATCTCCGAACCGAGGAGTTCTAATCCAGCATCCGAACGATGCACCTCCGATCCGAGCAATAGGCTCATTCGCAACGAGCAATTAGCTCTAATGCATTCGTCTCTATCCATACTCCCATAGCGGAGTCCATTCGATACTTTAACTATTTCTATATCTCATTGTAACCGCTAGTCAGTAACTTAGAATTTAGTCAAGTGTATCTAGTATAGTGAAATCATAGAATATAGTTTATTTTTACCAGATTCAAAGTATCTTTATTCAAGTTCAAATACAATTCCTTAATTCTACTCCACGGGTACGCTCGCGATTATTCTATTTCTATATCTCATCTACGATAGTCTTGAGGCTCGACGACTAGAGCGAACCAGCGCTTAGTTGCTCCATCCTCACTTCTACCGTATACAGAATATCTTGCGCCCAGGTTGATCCCGGTAAGCTAGAGCGAACCAACGCTTAGCCGCGCCGTACTCGACCGAAGTTCAAGTATTCTCGAGCCTTGCACCTCCGACAAAGCGTACACGACGCGCGGGGAGGAGAGAGTTTATTCGTCGTCTCGCTCGGGAATACGTGGGTGATGCACCAGAATATTCAATTTCCTGCGTTCGAGTCCTGGTACCTGTGAAGGAGGTTTCCTTCGCCGCACGACCCGTACCTCCGTTCCAGCCGTACGCCGCCGCCATCCCGGTTGCGGATCCAAGGCGCTCCAGGTACCTAGAAAGAGAAATCAGACAGCGGAATCAAGCCTTCGCAAGGTAAGTTTAGTGTTAATTACCGTTTTATCGAGTCCGAAACGCCAACGAACCCGGTCCGGACGCAATTCGCGTTATTTTCGGGAACGGTTACGACTTTGTGCCACCGTTGCGAGCGCAACCGCACCTCGGGACGTGACACGAAAGTTATTTTTGGTGACAGCGGTGGGATAGCCACGCGTTTCCTCCGGAAATTCCGCCGAAAGGAACCGCGAAACTAGATATGGCAACCCGGACTCCGACAAAAACGCGCCAGCAGACACAGCGAGCCGCCGCGATGGCCGATTCCGAACGCGAAAAGCGCACTAGCAGAACGCTTGATTTCCAAGACGCTATCGCCGAGCCTCTTCCTAGTACCGCGCAACCAAATACTTCCGCGAAAAATACGAAAGCGACCGATCCGAGTAATGCCGCGTTGCTCCAGCAAATAGAAATTTTACGTCGTGAATTAGAATCTATTCGCAGAACGCCTGATTTAACGCGCGACGATACCGTTTCGCTGGATATTCCTCGGGGAAATCCGCTTTCCGCACATAATTCGAGCTCTGATTTCAATACAAATAGTTCGCAACACGACGAGCTATCGCTTAAGCAGGCCCTCGAAGCCGTGCCGACATTCGACGGTCAGAACATTCCCATTCTTCAGTTTACCCGAGCGTGTAAACGCGCTTATGAGCTTATCCCTAATGGGTGCGAGCGAACCTTCACACGCCTGCTTAAGGGAAAACTCAAGGGTCGTGCCTACGCCGCGCTAGAAGACGAGCCGTGTTACACAATACTCGAATTAACGGACGTTCTTCGCAGCACATTTTGCTCCGTAAAATCAGCTCATCATTATCGGGGTGAACTTGCCAATATATTTATGCGCGCGAACGAGCACATTCTAGATTACATCGGTCGAGTAAAAGATCTTAGAACCGCTATAATTGATTGCGAAAGGCTTGCTCGACGAGACACACCGGAATCGCTCGATGACGTAGACGCGCTCACATTACAATGTTTTAAAGACGGTCTCATTCCAGAAATTCGGATGCAAATGACGGTAAATTCATTCGGTACATTGCGAGAAACGTTCGCTCGAGCGCGGGAGCTCTATCAAATGCACGAACGTGATTGCAACCGGCTAGGTAGATCGCGTGTCGCGCGACCAGAATCGCGCGAAAAACCAGCCGAAATTATTTGCCGAAAATGCAATAATATCGGACATTACGCGACCGAGTGTCGGCTCAGACCGCCATCGCCGTACCGACCGCAGGAATACTTGCGACCCAGGGACGTACCGCCTCCTACTCGAGGCCCCGCGTACGAACAACCGAGACAAATCGTAGCCAGGGACGCGCCCAAATTTTGTCGCTATTGCAAGACCCCGGGGCACGAAATAGGCGAGTGCCGAAAAAGGCAGTACAACAACGCGGTAAATAAAAATTCGGGAAACGACAATGGCCTCCGCACCCGCCGCGAGACAGGTGGCGAGGCCGCGCACCAAGTCCGTCCTCTCGCCGCGAACAACTCCAACGCGGAAATCGACGAAACGCCGCGATAAACATAACCGGAAAAACTAGCACGCCAAACGTAATTTTAAAGTCCGACCTTCTAATTTCACCAACTCGCTTCATGGTGGACACTGGGGCGGAAATAAATATTATAAAACGTTCGGCTCTAAAAGCATCCGCGCGAATCGATAAGTCCGAGATCGTCATAATAACAGGGGTAACCGATGGCAAAACCGCAACCTTAGGGACGGTGAATCTTGTCATTTTCGGTCGCGTCGTTCCTTTTAATGTGGTCGAGGATGATTTTCCCCTTAAACCAAGCGGGATCCTCGGCTCCGGGTTCTGTATGGACGCAGAAATCTCTTTTCCAAGTAAAATAATCAAATGGAATGGTAAGAGAATTCCTTTCGAAGACGATATCGAAGCACTCGAGGAACCGTCACCGGAGTCGAAAATAAAGCCTCTCCTATCGCCGAAACGTAAACAAGCGCCGCGCACGGAATCTATTCCCCCTCCGCCGCCGCGCCCGCCGCGTAAATCATCGCCTCCGCTGAAACGCGATGCAACAACGAAATCGAAGCTTCGAACGCAAGACAAAGCAGCTTCTCCGAAGTCAGGAGACCGTATCTCCATTCCACCGAGATCAAATATCGGTATCAAGGTCCGCGTAGTTAATTCGAACCTCGCGGAAGGTATAATTCCTCGTATCGATCTCGCGCCGGGTATATTTTTCGGAAACGCTCTCGTCAGAGTAATTCGGGGCAAAGCGGTAACTCGAATAATTAATTCATCCGACCGCGCCGTCGAAATCGCGTTACCAGAGATCATACTCGAGCCCGCGCAAATCATGACTCCCCTCCACGAGGAGGATAGTCCGTCGCTCTATCCGGTTTTTTCTAAATCTACTAAATCTAACGTATCCGCCGTACCGATCGGCTCATCCCAAAAAGGGAAAACTTCTATTTCTTTCTCGAGTCAGACACCATACTCGACAATCGAAACTCCTCCTTCGCGTTGCAAAATCGCGAATGTTCAACAGATCTCTTATGCTCAGGCGGTTAAAAATAATGTACAACAGGCGCCGTTAAAACAAACATCGAAATCCGCCAACCTTTCGAAATCTCGTCTAGATCGACTTCTTAGTCTCCTCCGTCTCGACCACCTCAACGCAGAGGAAAAAGATCACGTCGTCCGTCTCGTTCAAAGCACGCAGGAGCTTTTTCACATTGAGGGGGATAAATTAGGGCATACGTCAGCAACCACGCACAAGATTCCAACCGTCGACGACCGCCCCGTCAATGTGAAACAATACCGTTTCCCACCAGCTCATAAGGAGGAGATTCGACGACAAGTCGACAAATTTTTACAAAATGGTGTCATCTCTCCATCTAAATCGCCATATAATTCGCCATTGTGGGTTGTCCCAAAGA
This sequence comes from Xylocopa sonorina, assembly GCF_050948175.1. Lineage (NCBI taxonomy): Eukaryota > Metazoa > Arthropoda > Insecta > Hymenoptera > Apidae > Xylocopa > Xylocopa sonorina. The sequence continues at coordinate 667,783 of NW_027490224.1, read as the reverse complement.
AACCGGACTCCTTGGGCAACAAGCAATGGCGCGTCGTCATCGACTACCGCGCACTCAATGAGAAATCTGTCGCCGATGCCTATCCCCTCCCTTGCATTACCGAGATACTTGATCAGCTCGGGAGTGCGAAGTATTTTAGTACATTCGATCTCGCGAGCGGATTTCACCAGATCCCAATGGAGCCCGCCGATGCTCCTAAAACTGCTTTTTCGACGCCTCACGGGCATTATGAATTTAAAAGAATGCCATTCGGATTAAAAAATGCGCCAGCGACGTTCCAACGACTTATGGACAATGTCCTGTCCGGTCTCCAGGGGAACGAAATTTTCGTCTATTTGGACGACATTGTTATCTACGCTAGCTCTCTTCAAGAACATCGACTTAAATTCGATAAATTAACTCAACGGCTCAAAGAAGCCAATTTAGTATTGCAGCCGGATAAGTGCGAATTCTTGAGGAGAGAAGTAAGCTATTTGGGTCATATTATCAGTGAGCACGGTGTAAAACCTGACCCTGCGAAAATTAGCGCCGTCAAAAATTTTCCGTGCCCGCGCAACGCGAAACAGATCAAACAATTCCTCGGGCTCGCGGGATACTACAGGCGGTTCATCGCAAATTTTTCTAATATTGCTAAGCCACTTACAAATTTGTTAAAAAAAGACGCGCCCTTTGTATGGCGTAACGAGCAAGAGAATTCATTCGTCAAACTCCGAGATTGCCTATGCGAAGCGCCTATCTTGCAGTACCCCAACTTCAAACAACCATTCGTGATAACGACCGACGCGTCCGCCGAAGCTATTGGTGCTATCTTGAGTCAAGGACCAATAGGCCGCGACTTGCCAATCGCGTACACGTCGCGACTGTTAAACGCTGCGGAGAAAAACTACTCCACGATCGAGAAGGAGTGTCTGGCGATTGTCTACGCCGTCCATTACTTTCGTCCATACATATACGGTAATCAATTCAAACTCGTTACCGACCATCGACCGTTAGTGTGGATGAATTCGGTCAAGGACCCGTCAAGTAGACTCGTACGGTGGAGGCTTAAGTTAGCGGAATTTGACTACGAGATGGTCTATAAAAGTGGAAAAACGAACCTTAATGCGGACGCATTGTCGCGGAATCCCGCTCAAATTTTTCCGCTCTCGTATTCAGAAAACTCGGAGGACGACATCTTCGATGTGCCTCCGGAAACCCGTAAAAAGTATACCACACTAGCGCCTCCTCCTACTCCGGTAACATCAGAACCTGAATTACCGACTCCAGGCACGTCCTTCCGTACCAACACAGCACCACCTCCGCAAGTCGCCAGCGACAGCACCGACTTCTATACTCCTGCTCCAAATGAATTTTTCCGACGCGAACCTCTATTTAATTTCAGCCGTGACGCATTATCAACGCGACGAGACAATGTAGTTGTCTTCGTCACGCAATCTGGGCACCCCTATGACACGGGCGCCAAAGATCTAGCGAACGCTGAAAAATTCCTTCCAAACAAAAATCACGTTCTTACCAAAGCCAAAGTCATACAAATCGGAAACGAATTCCAAATCCAGCTTCCAATCATCGAACATTCCACCAGATCAATCAATTTCCAGACCGTAATAGAAACATTCAGATCCTTGTGCGACGTTGTAAACGAATTACAATTACAAACATTTAGTATCGCACAAACCTATCTAGACTCCGTATCCTGGTCCCGAATCCAGAAAATCCTTCAGGACCTGTTTTATGAAACAACTGTCCAGATTACGGTCTGCCAGGGCCTCATTAAAACCCCTTCGGTCGAAGAGCGACTGAAAATAATAAGAGAAAACCACGACTCCCCTGTGGGAGGTCACAAAGGGGTTAATAAAACTTATTCTCGCATCAGACAACAATACTTTTGGCCAAACATGAAAACACAAATACAAGAATATATTGGCAAATGTAAAAGTTGTCAGACAGAGAAACTGGTCCGGGTAAAGACCAGACAGCCTCTCACTTTAACCGACACCCCTGGCAGGGCATTCGATAAGATTTCAATGGACGTAATGGGTCCTCTTCCCGAAACTTCCGACGGTTATACAAGTATCCTCACGATCCAAGATCTCCTCACTAAATACTCAGTCGCAGTTCCTCTCAAAACCACCACCGCAGTAGACATTGCCGAAGCTTTAATAAAAGAATTCATTTGTAAGTTCGGATGCCCGAAAGGCATACTCACGGACCAAGGTTCGAACTTTATAAATAGCTTGATTAAAGCCATAGCAATCAAATTCCGTATTAAGCAATACAAGTCCACTGCGTTCCATCCACAAACAAACGGGTCCGTTGAACGATCTCACCACGTCCTGGCCGAATATCTGAAGCATTACATAGAGTCGAGTAACGATTGGGTGAATTGGTTACCGTATGCAATGTTTTCATACAACACCAGTGTGCACGAGGGTACATTATACACCCCACACGAACTAGTGTTCGGCAGGATAGCTAGGACGCCGTCAGCCACTCCTTTTCAGGACAGCTCTGATAACGAAACTTATAGCGACTATCTTATACAACTTCAGGAGAAAATCTCGAAATCTCAGGATTTGGCTAAAGCCAATCTAGACAATGCGAAACGCCGTTCTAAATATTATTATGACCGAAATCTCAATGTCCAAAACTTCGAGGTAGGCCAATGGGTCTATCTTTTAAAAGAGCCGAACAAACATAAGTTCCAGGCACAGTATTCTGGACCGTACCGTATCCTCGAAATTTTGGGCAATTGTAATGTTAAGCTGAATGTAAAAGGGCGCCATAAAATTGTTCATACGAACAAAATCAAAATTTGTAAACGAATGCATAGTATGCAGAGTGTGGATGCTAGTGAAAGAAAAGTGCGAAAAACTGAAAATGAAGCCAGTGAGAGCAGTGACATTCAAACGAACGCTGAAAGTGAAAGCGACGAAAGTGCCTGCAATCCGAAGGAAGCCCGCAGCCACGGTCCAAACTCCAAACGTTTTCGCCAGGATCAACCAGGCGAAAAACCACAGATTCCGCAGCATCCAGCCGACAGGACCAAGAGAAGGATCCAGCATCCCGAAATCTACCCAACAGACAAGAGATCTCGGCATGGCCGAGATTCTTTTTCCAAGGGGGGTGGTGTAACGTCAGGCGTACCGCCTGCCACCCTCCGGCGTCCACCTCATCATCCCCAGCATCCGTATCCGGAGCCCCTGCACACGGGCCACCCGCCGACTCGCCGTCCCTACAGAAGGAGACAAAGGTACGAGAGGGAAGAGGGATGCAGCATGCCGCGCCCACGCGCGATCTCCACACACGAGGGGGAGGACTTCACCCCGTATTACGAGGGCGAGGAGCTCTCCGACACATACTGGGTCGAATCCCCAGCGATCACGAAGCCCTATACGTACTTCTCGTACATGTGGGATTAGAATAAGCACACTACTCATACATGTACATACACACCAACACACACCTAGATTTAAGTAAATATATGTATATATTTTATTCATGCACGGTTATGTTCCGTGCACTCGCGCGCACACTCGACGCTCGCGGCTCACGCTTAACGCGGGCCGCGCCCCACTCCGAACGGCCGCCCCACCACGAGGGCCGAGCGGCCGCCCTACTCCGACCGTCCGCCCCACTGCGAGGGCCCAGCGACTCGCGCGCCGCGCGACCCGAGGAGGTCGCGGACGCGAGATCCGAGAGTCAGTTCGCGTCTCATCTCCGAACCGGAGAGTTCCCAACTCATCTCCGAACTGGAGAGTTCCAATCTCATCTCCGAACTGGAGAGTTCGTATCTCATCTCCGAACCGAGGAGTTCTAATCCAGCATCCGAACGATGCACCTCCGATCCGAGCAATAGGCTCATTCGCAACGAGCAATTAGCTCTAATGCATTCGTCTCTATCCATACTCCCATAGCGGAGTCCATTCGATACTTTAACTATTTCTATATCTCATTGTAACCGCTAGTCAGTAACTTAGAATTTAGTCAAGTGTATCTAGTATAGTGAAATCATAGAATATAGTTTATTTTTACCAGATTCAAAGTATCTTTATTCAAGTTCAAATACAATTCCTTAATTCTACTCCACGGGTACGCTCGCGATTATTCTATTTCTATATCTCATCTACGATAGTCTTGAGGCTCGACGACTAGAGCGAACCAGCGCTTAGTTGCTCCATCCTCACTTCTACCGTATACAGAATATCTTGCGCCCAGGTTGATCCCGGTAAGCTAGAGCGAACCAACGCTTAGCCGCGCCGTACTCGACCGAAGTTCAAGTATTCTCGACGAGCCTTGCACCTCCGACAAAGCGTACACGACGCGCGGGGAGGAGAGAGTTTATTCGTCGTCTCGCTCGGGAATACGTGGGTGATGCACCAGAATATTCAATTTCCTGCGTTCGAGTCCTGGTACCTGTGAAGGAGGTTTCCTTCGCCGCACGACCCGTACCTCCGTTCCAGCCGTACGCCGCCGCCATCCCGGTTGCGGATCCAAGGCGCTCCAGGTACCTAGAAAGAGAAATCAGACAGCGGAATCAAGCCTTCGCAAGGTAAGTTTAGTGTTAATTACCGTTTTATCGAGTCCGAAACGCCAACGAACCCGGTCCGGACGCAATTCGCGTTATTTTCGGGAACGGTTACGACTTTGTGCCACCGTTGCGAGCGCAACCGCACCTCGGGACGTGACAATACTTCCTCGCTAGGAAATAGCGTTTGCAGATGTCTACGTATCGTAGCAATAGAGTTCTAATGCTTCTTAAAACGCGATATTGCATCTCATTTCTATGTTTCATGGTAAGATATAATATGATTTGCGAAGTGTTATGTATTCCTCGTCTACACTTCAAATGAATGTGAATGCGACACTTCCTCGCCAGGAAATAGCGTTTGCAGATGTCTACGTATCGTAGCAATACTGTTCTAATGCTTCTTAACACGCGATATCGCATCTCATTTCTATGTTTCATGGTAAGATATAATATGATTTGCGAAGTATCATGTATTCCTCGTCTACACTTCAAATGAATGTAAATGCGACACTTCCTTGCAAGGAAATAGCGTTTGCAGATGTCTACGTATCGAAGCAATAGAGTTCAAATGCTTCTTAAAACGAGAAATTGCATCTCATATCTATGTTTCATGATAAGATATAATATTCATTGCGAAGTGTTATGCATTCCTCGTCTACGATTCAAATGAATGTATATGCGACACTTCCTTGCAAGGAAATAGCGTTTGCAGATGTCTACGTATCGTAGCAATAGAGTTCTTATGATTCTTAAAACGCGATATTGCATCTCATTTCTATGTTTCATGGTAAGATATAATATGATTTGCGAAGTGTTATGTATTCCTCGTCTACACTTCAAATGAATGTGAATGCGACACTTCCTCGCTAGGAAATAGCGTTTGCAGATGTCTACGTATCGTAGCAATAGAGTTCTAATGCTTCTTAAAACCCGATATCGCATCTCATTTCTATGTTTCATGGTAAGATATAATATGATTTGCGAAGTGTTATGTATTCCTTGCCTACACTTCATATGAATGTAAATGCGACACTTCTTTGCTAGGAAATAGCGTTTGCAAATGTCTACCTATCGCAGCAATAGTGTTCTAATGCTTCTTAAAAGGCGATATCGCATCTCATTTCTATGTTTCATGGTAAGATATAATATGATTTGCGAAGTATCAGGTATTCCTCGTCTACACTTCAAATGAATGTAAATGCGACACTTCCTTGCAAGGAAATAGCTTTTGCAGATGTCTACGCATCGAAGCAATAGAGTTCAAATGCTTCTTAAAACGAGATATTGCATCTCATATCTATGTTTCATGATAAGATATAATATTCATTGCGAAGTATTATGCATTCCTCGTCTACGATTCAAATGAATGTAAATGCGACACTTCCTTGCAAGGAAATAGCGTTTGCAGATGTCTACGTATCGTAGCAATAGAGTTCTTATGATTCTTAAAACGCGATATCGCATCTCATTTCTATGTTTCATGGTAAGATTTAATATGATTTGCGAAGTATCATGTATTCCTCGTCTACACTTCAAACGAATGTAAATGCGACACTTCCTTGCTGGGAAATAGCGTCTGCAGATGTCTAGGTATCGTAGCAATGGAGTTCTAATGCTTCTTAAAACGTGATATCGCATCTCATTTATATGTTTCGTGGTAAGATATAATATGATTTGCGAAGTGTCATGTATTCCTCGTCTACACTTCAAATGAATGTAAATGCGACACTTCCTTGCAAGGAAATAGCGTTTGCAGATGTCTAGGTATCGTAGCAATGGAGTTCTAATGCTTCTTAAAACGCGATATCGCATCTCATTCCTATGTTTCATGGTAAGATATAATATGATTTGCGAAGTGTTATGTATTCCTCTCCTACACTTCAAATGAATGTAAATGCGACACTTCCTTGCAAGGAAATAGCGTTTGCAGATGTCTACCTATGGTAGCAATAGAGTTCTAATGCTTCTTAAAACGCGATATCGCATCTCATTTCTATGTTTCATGGTAAGCTATAATATTCATTACGAAGTTTTATGCATACCTCGTCTACGATTCAAATGAATGTAAATGCGACACTTCTTTGCTAGGAAATAGCGTTTGCTAATGTCTACCTATCGTAGCAATAGTGTTCTAATGCTTCTTAAAACGCGATATCGAATCTCATTTCTATGTTTCATGGTAAGATGTAATATGACTTGCGAAGTGTTATGTATTCCTCGTCTACACTTCAAATAAATGTAAATGCGACACTTCCTTGCAAGGAAATAGCGATTGCAGATGTCTACGTATCGTAGCAATAGAGTTCATATGATTCTTAAAACACGATATCGCATCTCATTTCTATGTTTCATGGTAAGATTTAATATGATTTGCGAAGTATCATGTATTCCTCGTCTACACTTCAAACGAAAGTAAATGCGACACTTCCTTGCTGTGAAATAGCGTCTGCAGATGTCTAGCTATCGTAGCAACGGAGTTCTAGTGCTTCTTAAAACGCGATATCGTATCTCATTCCTATGTTTCATTGTAAGGTATAATATGATTTGCGAAGTGTTATGTATTCCTCGTCCACACTTCAAATGAATGTGAATGCGACACTTCCTCGCCAGGAAATAGCGTTTGCAGATGTCTACGTATCGTAGCAATAGTGTTCTAATGCCTCTTAACACGCGATATCGCATCTCATTTCTATGTTTCATGGTAAGATATAATATGATTTGCGAAGTATCATGTATTCCTCGTCTACACTTCAAATGAATGTAAATGCGACACTTCCTTGCAAGGAAATAGCGTTTGCAGATGTCTACGTATCGAAGCAATAGAGTTCAAATGCTTCTTAAAACGAGATATTGCATCTCATATCTATGTTTCATGATAAGATATAATATTCATTGCGAAGTGTTATGCATTCCTCGTCTACGATTCAAATGAATGTATATGCGACACTTCCTTGCAAGGAAATAGCGTTTGCAGATGTCTACGTATCGTAGCAATAGAGTTCTTATGATTCTTAAAACGCGATATTGCATCTCATTTCTATGTTTCATGGTAAGATATAATATGATTTGCGAAGTGTTATGTATTCCTCGTCTACACTTCAAATGAATGTGAATGCGACACTTCCTCGCTAGGAAATAGCGTTTGCAGATGTCTACGTATCGTAGCAATAGAGTTCTAATGCTTCTTAAAACCCGATATCGCATCTCATTTCTATGTTTCATGGTAAGATATAATATGATTTGCGAAGTGTTATGTATTCCTTGCCTACACTTCAAATGAATGTAAATGCGACACTTCTTTGCTAGGAAATAGCGTTTGCAAATGTCTACCTATCGCAGCAATAGTGTTCTAATGCTTCTTAAAACGCGATATCGCATCTCATTTCTATGTTTCCTGGTAAGATATAATATGATTTGCGAAGTATCATGTATTCCTCGTCTACACTTCAAATGAATGTAAACGCGACACTTCCTTGCAAGGAAATAGCTTTTGCAGATGTCTACGCATCGAAGAAATAGAGTTCAAATGCTTCTTAAAACGAGATATTGCATCTCATATCTATGTTTCATGATAAGATATAATATTCATTGCGAAGTGTTATGCATTCCTCGTCTACGATTCAAATGAATGTAAATGCGACACTTCCTTGCAAGGAAATAGCGTTTGCAGATGTCTACGTATCGTAGCAATAGAGTTCTTATGATTCTTAAAACGCGATATCGCATCTCATTTCTATGTTTCATGGTAAGATTTAATATGATTTGCGAAGTATCATGTATTCCTCGTCTACATTTCAAACGAATGTAAATGCGACACTTCCTTGCTGGGAAATAGCGTCTGCAGATGTCTAGGTATCGTAGCAATGGAGTTCTAATGCTTCTTAAAACGTGATATCGCATCTCATTTATATGTTTCGTGGTAAGATATAATATGATTTGCGAAGTGTCATGTATTCCTCGTCTACACTTCAAATGAATGTAAATGCGACACTTCCTTGCAAGGAAATAGCGTTTGCAGATGTCTAGGTATCGTAGCAATAGAGTTCTAATGCTTCTTAAAACGCGATATCGCATCTCATTCCTATGTTTCATGGTAAGATATAATATGATTTGCGAAGTGTTATGTATTCCTCTCCTACACTTCAAATGAATGTAAATGCGACACTTCCTTGCAAGGAAATAGCGTTTGCTAATGTCTACCTATCGTAGCAATAGTGTTCTAATGCTTCTTAAAACGCGATATCGCATCTCATTTCTATGTTTCATGGTAAGATGTAATATGATTTGCGAAGTGTTATGTATTCCTCGTCTACACTTCAAATAAATGTAAATGCGACACTTCCTTGCAAGGAAATAGCGATTGCAGATGTCTACGTATCGTAGCAATAGAGTTCATATGATTCTTAAAACACGATATCGCATCTCATTTCTATGTTTCATGGTAAGATTTAATATGATTTGCGAAGTATCATGTATTCCTCGTCTACACTTCAAACGAAAGTAAATGCGACACTTCCTTGCTGTGAAATAGCGTCTGCAGATGTCTAGGTATCGTAGCAACGGAGTTCTAGTGCTTCTTAAAACGTGATATCGCATCTCATTTATATGTTTCATGGTAAGATATAACATGATTTGCGAAGTGTTATGTATTCCTCGTCTACACTTCAAATGAATGTGAATGCGATACTTCCTCGCTAGGAAATAGCGTTTGCAGATGTCTACATATCGTAGCAATAGCTTTCTAATGCTTCTTAAAACGCGATATCGAATCTCATTTCTATGTTTCGTGGGAAGATATAATATGATATGCGAAGTGTCATGTATTCCTCGTCTACACTTCAAATGAATGTAAATGCGACACTTCCTTGCAAGGAAATAGCGTTTGCAGATGTCTACGTATCGGAGCAATAGAGTTCAAATGCTTCTTTAAACGCGATATCGCATCTCATTTCTATGTTTCATGGTAAGATATAACATGATTTGCGAAGTGTTATGTATTCCTCGTCTACACTTCAAGTGAATGTGAATGCGATACTTCTCAACTAGGAAATAGCGTTTTCAGATGTCTACGTATCGTAGCAATAGCTTTCTAATGCTTCTTAAAACGCGATATCGAATCTCATTTCTATGTTTCATGGTAAGATATATTATGATTTGCGAAGTGTCATGTATTCCTCGTCTACACTTCAAATGAATGTAAATGCGACACTTCCTTGCAAGGAAATAGCGTTTGCAGATGTCTACGTATCGAAGCAATAGAGTTCAAATGCTTCTTAAAACGCGATATCGCATCTCATCTCTATGTTTCATGGTAAGATGTAATATGATTTGCGAAGTGTCATGTATTCCTCGTCTACACTTCAAATGAATGTAAATGCGACACTTCCTTGCAAGGGAATAGCGTTTGCAGATGTCTACGTATCGAAGCAATAGAGTTCAAGTGCTTCTTAAAACGCGATATCGCATCTCATCTCTATGTTTCATGGTAAGATATAATATGATTTGCGAAGTGTCATGTATTCCTCGTCTACACTTCAAATGAATGTAAATGCGACACTTCCTTGCTGGGAAATAGCGTCTGCAGATGTCTAGGTATCGTAGCAATAGCTTTCTAATGCTTCTTAAAACGCGATATCGAATCTCATTTCTATGTTTCATGGGAAGATATAATATGATTTGCGAAGTGTCATGTATTCCTCGTCTACACTTCAAATGAATGTAAATGCGACACTTCCTTGCAAGGAAATAGCGTTTGCAGATGTCTACGTATCGAAACAATAGAGTTCAAATGCTTCTTAAAACGCGATATCGCATCTCATTTCTATGTTTCATGGTAAGATATAATATGATTTGCGAAGTATCATGTATTCCTCG